>NW_018744145.1:0-64153 GCF_001683475.1 Chenopodium quinoa | reverse complement strand
TCAAACACATTCAAACAAAGCTATTTGAATCAAATGAAAGTCAAATACATTCTACAAAGCTATTTGAATCAAATGAGAGTCAAACACATTCTACAAAGCTATTTGAATCAAATGAGAGTCAAATACATTCAAACAAAGAAAATTAAATAAAATAAGAGTCGAATACATTCAACAAAGCTAACTGAATCAAATGATAGTTAAGCACATTCAAACAAAACTATTTGATTGAATTAAAAGTCATATACATTCTACAAAGCTAATTGAATCCAATGAAATTTACACATATTCAAACAAAAGCTATTTGAATCAAATGAAAGTCAAACACATTCAATCAAAGCTATTTGAATCAAATGAAAGTCAAATACATTCTACAAAGCTAATTTAATCAAATGAAAGTCAATCACATTCAAACAAAGCTATTTGAATCAAATGAAAGTCAAATACGTTCTACAAAGCTATTTGAATAAAAAGAAATTCAAACACATTCAAACAAAGCTATTTGAATCAAATGACAGTAAAATACATTCTACAAAGCTAATTGAATCAATTGAAAGTCAAACAGATTCAAACATAGCTATTTGAATCAAATGAAAGTCAAATACATTCTACAAAGCTAATTGAATCAAATGAAAGTCAAACACATTCAAACAAAGCTAATTGAATCAAATGAAAGTCAAACACATTCAAACAAAGCTATTTGAAGAAAATGAAAGTCAAATACATTCTACAAAGCAAATTGAAACAAATGAAAATCAAACACAGTCAAACAAAGTTATTTGACTCAAATGAAAGTCAAATACATTCTACAAAGCTAATTGAACAAATGAAAGTCAAACACATTCAAACAAAGCTATTTGAATCAAATGAAAGTCAAACACATTCAAACTAAGCCTTTTAAATCAAATAAAAGTCTAAGACATTCAAAAAAAGCTTTTTAATTTAAATGAAAGTCAAACACATTCAAACAAAGCTATATAAATCAAATGAAAGTGAAATGCAATCTACAAAGCAAATTGAATCAAATGAAATTCAATCACATTCAAACAAAGCTATTTGAATCAAATGAAAGTCAAATACATTCTACAAAGCTAATTGAATCAAATGAAACTCAAAACACATTCAAATAAAGCTATTTGAATCAAATGAGAGTCAAACATGTTCAAACAAAGCTAATTAAATCAAATAAAAGTCAAATACATTCTACAAATCTAATTGAATCAAATGAAAGTAAAAAACATTCATACAAAGCTATTTGAATCAAATAAAAGTCAAATACATTCTACTAAGCTAATTTGATCAAATGAAAGTCAAATACATTCAAACAAAGCTATTTGAATCAAATGAAAGTCAAATACATTCTACAAAGCTAATTGAATCAAATAAAAGTGAAACACATTCAAACAAAGCTATTTGAAATAAATGAGGGTAAAAAACATTCAAACAAAGCTAATTAAATCAAATAAAAGTCAAGTACATTTTACAAAGCTAATTTGAATCAAATGAAAGTCAAACACATTCAAATAAAGCTATTTCAATCAAATAAAAGTCAAATACATTTTACAAAGCTAATTGAATCAAATGAAAGTCAAACACATTCAAACAAAGCTATTTAATTCAAATGAGAGTCAAATACATTCAAACAAAGCTAATTAAATCAAATAAAAGTCTAATACATTCTACAAAGCTAATTGAATTAAATTAAAGTCAAACACATGCAAACAAAGCTAATTCAATCAAATGAAATTCAAACACATTCAAACAAAGATTTCGAATCAAATGAAAGTCAAATACATTCTACAAAGCTAATTGAATCAAATGAAAGTCAAACACATTCAAATAAAGCTATTTGAATCAAATGAAAGTCAAATACATTTTACAAAGCTAATTGAATCAAATGAAAGTCAAACACATTCAAACAAAGTTGTTTGAATCAAATGAGAGTCAAATAAATTCAAACAAAGCTAATTAAATAAAATAAAAGTAAAATACATTCTACAAAGCTAATTGAACAAATGAAAGTCAAACACATTCAAACAAAGCTATTTGAATCAAATGAAAGTCAAACACATTCAAACTAAGCCTTTTAAATCAAATAAAAGTCTAAGACATTCAAAAAAGCTTTTTAATTTAAATGAAAGTCAAACACATTCAAACAAAGCTATATAAATCAAATGAAAGTGAAATGCAATCTACAAAGCAAATTGAATCAAATGAAATTCAATCACATTCAAACAAAGCTATTTGAATCAAATGAAAGTCAAATACATTCTACAAAGCTAATTGAATCAAATGAAACTCAAACACATTCAAATAAAGCTATTTGAATCAAATGAGAGTCAAACATGTTCAAACAAAGCTAATTAAATCAAATAAAAGTCAAATACATTCTACAAATCTAATTGAATCAAATGAAAGTAAAAAACATTCATACAAAGCTATTTGAATCAAATAAAAGTCAAATACATTCTACTAAGCTAATTTGATCAAATGAAAGTCAAATACATTCAAACAAAGCTATTTGAATCAAATGAAAGTCAAATACATTCTACAAAGCTAATTGAATCAAATAAAAGTGAAACACATTCAAACAAAGCTATTTGAAATAAAATGAGAGTAAAAACATTCAAACAAAGCTAATTAAATCAAATAAAAGTCAAGTACATTTTACAAAGCTAATTTGAATCAATGAAAGTCAAACACATTCAAACAAGCTAATTGAATCAAATGAAAGTCAAATATATTCAACAAAGCTAATAGAATCAAATGAAAGTCAAAACACATTCAAACAAAGCAAATTGAATCAAATGCAAGTCAAACACGTTCAAAACAAAGCTATTTTAATCAAATGAATGTCAATACGTTCAACAAAGCTAATTGTATCAAATGAAAGTTAAACACATTAAAATAAAGGCTATTTGAATCAAATGAAAGTCAACGCATTGAAACAAGTTATTTAAATAAAATGAAAGTGAAATGCATTCTAAAAAGCTTATTGAATCAAATGAAAGTTAAACGCATTCAAAACAAAGCTATTTGAATCAAATGAGAGTCAAATACATTCTACAAAAGCTAATTGAATCAAATGAAAGTCAAACTCATTCAACAAGCTATATAAATCAAATGAAAGTGAAATGCATTCTACAAAGCAAATTGAAATAAATGAAATTCAAACACATTAAAACAAAGCTATTTGAATCAAATGACAGTCAAATACATTCTACAAAGCTAATTGAATCAAATGAAAGTCAAATACATTCTACAAATCTAATTGAATCTAATAAATTTAACTCATTCAAACAAAGCTAATTGAATCAAATGAAAGTCAAATACATTCTACAAAGCTAATGAATCAAATGAAAGTCAAACACATTCAAACAAAGCTATATAAATCAAATGAAAGTGAAATAAAGCAAATTGAAATAAATTGAAATTCAAACACATTCAAACAAACTATTTGAATCAAATGAAAGTCAAATACATTCTACAAAGCTATTTGAATCAAATGAGAGTCAAACACATTCTACAAAGCTATTTGAATCAAATGAGAGTCAAATACATTCAAACAAAGCAAATTAAATCAAATAAGAGTCGAATACATTCAACAAAGCTAATTGAATCAAATGATAGTTAAGCACATTCAAACAAAAACTATTTGATTGAATTAAAAGTCATATACATTCTACAAAGCTAATTGAATCCAATGAAATTTACACATATTCAAACAAAGCTATTTGAATCAAATGAAAGTCAAACACATTCAATCAAAGCTATTTGAATCAAATGAAATTCAAATACATTCTACAAAGCTAATTTAATCAAATGAAAGTCAATCACATTCAAACAAAGCTATTTGAATCAAATGAAAGTCAAATACGTTCTACAAAGCTATTTGAATAAAAGAAATTCAAACACATTCAAACAAAGCTATTTGAATCAAATGACAGTAAAATACATTCTACAAAGCTAATTGAATCAATTGAAAGTCAAACAGATTCAAACATAGCTATTTGAATCAAATGAAAGTCAAATACATTCTACAAAGCTAATTGAATCAAATGAAAGTCAAAACACATTCAAATAAAGCTATTTGAATCAAATGAAAGTCAAATACATTTTACAAAGCTAATTGAATCAAATGAAAGTCAAACACATTCAAACAAAGTTGTTTGAATCAAATGAGAGTCAAATAAATTTCAAACAAAGCTAATTAAATAAAATAAAAGTAAAATACATTCTACAAAGCTAATTGAACAAATGAAAGTCAAACACATTCAAACAAAGCTATTTGAATCAAATGAAGTCAAACACATTCAAACTAAGCCTTTTAAATCAATAAAAGTCTAAGACATTCAAAAAAAGCTTTTTAATATAAATGAAAGTCAAACACATTCAAACAAAAGCTATATAAATCAAATGAAAGTGAAATGCAATCTACAAAGCAAATTGAATCAAATGAAATTCAATCACATTCAAACAAAGCTATTTGAATCAAATGAAAGTCAAATACATTCTACAAAGCTAATTGAATCAAATGAAACTCAAACACATTCAAATAAAGCTATTTGAATCAATGAGAGTCAAACATGTTCAAACAAAGCTAATTAAATCAAATAAAAGTCAAATACATTCTACAAATCTAATTGAATCAAATGAAAGTAAAAAACATTCATACAAAGCTATTTGAATCAAATAAAAGTCAAATACATTCTACTAAGCTAATTTGATCAAATGAAAGTCAAATACATTCAAACAAAGCTATTTGAATCAAATGAAAGTCAAATACATTCTACAAAGCTAATTGAATCAAATAAAAGTGAAACACATTCAAACAAAGCTATTTGAAATAAATGAGAGTAAAAACATTCAAACAAAGCTAATTAAATCAAATAAAAGTCAAGTACATTTTACAAAGCTAATTTGAATCAAATGAAAGTCAAACACATTCAAACAAAGCTAATTGAATCAAATGAAAGTCAAATATATTCAACAAAGCTAATAGAATCAAATGAAAGTCAAACACATTCAAACAAAGCTAATTGAACAAATGAAAGTCAAACACATTCAAACAAAGCTATTTGAATCAAATGAAAGTCAAACACATTCAAACTAAGCCTTTTAAATCAAATAAAAGTCTAAGACATTCAAAAAAAGCTTTTTAATTTAAATGAAAGTCAAACACATTCAAACAAAGCTATATAAATCAAATGAAAGTGAAATGCAATCTACAAAGCAAATTGAATCAAATGAAATTCAATCACATTCAAACAAAAGCTATTTGAATCAAATGAAAGTCAAATACATTCTACAAAGCTAATTGAATCAAATGAAACTCAAACACATTCAAATAAAGCTATTTGAATCAAATGAGAGTCAAACATGTTCAAACAAAGCTAATTAAATCAAATAAAAGTCAAATACATTCTACAAATCTAATTGAATCAAATGAAAGTAAAAAACATTCATACAAAGCTATTTGAATCAAATAAAAGTCAAATACATTCTACTAAGCTAATTTGATCAAATGAAAGTCAAATACATTCAAACAAAGCTATTTGAATCAAATGAAAGTCAAATACATTCTACAAAGCTAATTGAATCAAATAAAAGTGAAACACATTCAAACAAAGCTATTTGAAATAAATGAGGGTAAAAAACATTCAAACAAAGCTAATTAAATCAAATAAAAGTCAAGTACATTTTACAAAGCTAATTTGAATCAAATGAAAGTCAAACACATTCAAATAAAGCTATTTCAATCAAATGAAAGTCAAATACATTTTACAAAGCTAATTGAATCAAATGAAAGTCAAACACATTCAAACAAAGCTATTTAATTCAAATGAGAGTCAAATACATTCAAACAAAGCTAATTAAATCAAATAAAAGTCATATACATTCTACAAAGCTAATTGAATTAAATTAAAGTCAAACACATGCAAACAAAGCTAATTCAATCAAATGAAATTCAAACACATTCAAACAAAGATTTCGAATCAAATGAAAGTCAAATACATTCTACAAAGCTAATTGAATCAAATGAAAGTCAAACACATTCAAATAAAGCTATTTGAATCAAATGAAAGTCAAATACATTTTACAAAGCTAATTGAATCAAATGAAAGTCAAACACATTCAAACAAAGTTGTTTGAATCAAATGAGAGTCAAATAAATTCAAACAAAGCTAATTAAATAAAATAAAAGTAAAATACATTCTACAAAGCTAATTGAATCAAATGAAAGTCAAACACATTCAAACAAAGTCTTTTAAATCAAATGAAAGTCTAACACATTCAAAAAAAGCTTTTTAATTTAAATGAAAGTTAAACACATTCAAACAAAGCTATATAAATCAAATGAAAGTGAAATGCATTCTACAAAGCAAATTGAATTAAATGAAATTCAAACACATTCAAACAAAGCTATTTGAATCAAATGACAGTAAAATACATTCTACAAAGCTAATTGAATCAATTGAAAGTCAAACACATTCAAACAAAGCTATTTGAATCAAATGAAAGTCAAATACATTCTACAAAGCTAATTGAATCAAATGAAAGTCAAACACATTCAAACAAAGATTTTAAGTCAAATGAAAGTCAAATACATTCTACAAAGCTAATTGAATCAAATGAAAGTCAAACACATTCAAATAAAGCTATTAGAATCAAATGAAAGTCAAATACATTCTACAAAGCTAATTGAATCAAATGAAAGTCAAACACATTCAAACAAAGCTATATGAATCAAATGAGAGTCAAATAAATTCAAACAAAGCTAATTAAATCAAATAAAAGTAAAGTACATTCTACAAAGCTAATTGCATCAAATGAAAGTCAAACACATTCAAACAAAGCCTTTTAAATCAAATGAAAGTAAAAACACATTCAAACAAAGCTAATTGAATCAAATGAAAGTCAAAACACATTCAAACAAAGCTATTTTAATTAAATAAATGTCAAATATATTCTACAAAAGCTAATTGAATCAAATGAAAGTCAAACACATTCAAACAAAGCTATTTGAAAAAAATGAAAGTCAAATACATTCTACAATGCAAATTGAAACAAATGAAAGTCAAACACAGTCAAACAAAGTTATTTGACTTAAATGAAAGTCAAATACATTCTACAAAGCTAATGAATCAAATGAAAGTCAAACACATTCAAATAAAGCTATTTGAATCAAATGAAAGTCAAATACGTTCAACAAAGCTAATTGTATCAAATGAAAGTCAAACGCAATCAAATAAAGCTATTTGAGTCAAATGAAAGTCAAACACATTCAAACAAAGTTGTTTAAATTAAATGAAAGTGAAATGTATTCTACAAAGCTAATTGAATCAAATGAAAGTTAAACACATTCAAACAAAGCTATTTGAATCAAATGAGAGACAAATACATTCTACAAAGCTAATTGAATCAAATGAAATTCAAACACATTCAAACAAAGCTAATTGAATCAAATGAAAGTCAAATGCATTCAACAAAGCTAATTGAATCAAGTGAAAGTCAAACACATTCAAACAAAGCTAATTAAATCAAATGAAAGTCAAGCACATTCAAACAAAGCTATTTTAATCGAATGAAAGTCAATTACATTCTACAAAGCTAATTGAATCAAATGAAAGTCAAACACATTCAAACAAAGCTATTTGAATCAAATGAAAGTCAAACACATTCAAACAAAGCTATTTGAATCAAATGAGAGTCAAATACATTAAAACAAAGCTAATTAAATCAAATAAAAGTCTAATATATTCTATAACGCTAATTGAATTAAATTAAAGTCAAACACATTCAAACAAAGCTATTTGAATCAAATGAGAGTCAAATACATTCTACAAAGCTAATTGAATCAAATGAAAGTCAAACTCATTCAAACAAAGCTAATTGAATCAAATGAAAGTCAAATACATTCTACAAAGCTAATTGAATCAAATGAAAGTCAAACACATTCAAACAAAGCTATATAAATCAAATGAAAGTGAAATGCATTCTACAAAGCAAATTGAAATAAATGAAATTCAAACACATTCAAACAAAGCTATTTGAATCAAATGACAGTCAAATACATTCTACAAAGCTAATTGAATCAAATGAAAGTCAAACACATTCAAATAAAGCTATTTCAATCAAATGAAAGTCAAATACATTTTACAAAGCTAATTGAATCAAATGAAAGTCAAACACATTCAAACAAAGCTATTTAATTCAAATGAGAGTCAAATACATTCAAACAAAGCTAATTAAATCAAATAAAAGTCTAATACATTCTACAAAGCTAATTGAATTAAATTAAAGTCAAACACATGCAAACAAAGCTAATTCAATCAAAATGAAATTCAAACACATTCAAACAAAGATTTCGAATCAAATGAAAGTCAAATACATTCTACAAAGCTAATTGAATCAAATGAAAGTCAAACACATTCAAATAAAGCTATTTGAATCAAATGAAAGTCAAATACATTTTACAAAGCTAATTGAATCAAATGAAAGTCAAACACATTCAAACAAAGTTGTTTGAATCAAATGAGAGTCAAATAAATTCAAACAAAGCTAATTAAATAAAATAAAAGTAAAATACATTCTACAAAGCTAATTGAATCAAATGAAAGTCAAACACATTCAAACAAAGTCTTTTAAATCAAATGAAAGTCTAACACATTCAAAAAAAGCTTTTTTAATTTAAATGAAAGTTAAACACATTCAAACAAAGCTATATAAATCAAATGAAAGTGAAATGCATTCTACAAAGCAAATTGAATTAAATGAAATTCAAACACATTCAAACAAAGCTATTTGAATCAAATGACAGTAAAATACATTCTACAAAGCTAATTGAATCAATTGAAAGTCAAACACATTCAAACAAAGCTATTTGAATCAAATGAAAGTCAAATACATTCTACAAAGCTAATTGAATCAAATGAAAGTCAAACACATTCAAACAAAGCTAATTGAATCAAATGAAAGTCAAACACATTCAAACAAAGCTATTTTAATTAAATGAATGTCAAATACATTCTACAAAGCTAGGTTAATCAATTGAAAGTGAAACACATTCAAACAAAGCTATTTGAAGAAAATGAAAGTCAAATACATTCTACAAAGAAAATTGAAACAAATGAAAGCCAAACACAGTCAAACAAAGTTATTTGAATCAAATGAAAGTCAAATACATTCTACAAAGCTAATTGAACAAATGAAAGTCAAACACATTCAAACAAAGCTATTTGAATCAAATGAAAGTCAAACACATACAAACAAAGATTTTGAATCAAATGAAAGTCAAATACATTCTACAAAGCTAATTGAATCAAATGAAAGTCAAACACATTCAAATAAAGCTATTTGAATCAAATCAAAGTCAAATACATTCTACAAAGCTAATTGAATCAAATGAAAGTCAAACACATTCAAACAAAGCTATTTGAATCAAAGGAGAGTCGAATAAATTCAAACAAAGCTAATTAAATCAGATAAAAGTAAAATACATTCTACAAAGCTAATTGAATCAAATGAAAGTCAAGCACATTCAAACAAAGCCTTTTAAATCAAATAAAAGTCAAACACATTCAAAAAAAGCTTTTTAATTTAAATGAAAGTCAAACACATTCAAACAAAAGCAATATAAATCAAATGAAAGTGAAATGCAATCTACAAAGCAAATTGAATCAAATGAAATTCAATCACATTCAAACAAAGCTATTTGAATCAAATGAAAGTCAAATACATTCTACAAAGCTAATTGAATCAAATGAAACTCAAACACATTCAAACAAAGCTATTTGAATCAAATGAGAGTCAAACATGTTCAAACAAAGCTAATTAAATCAAATAAAAGTCAAATACATTCTACAAAGCTAATTGAATCAAATGAAAGTCAAAAACATTCAAACAAAGCTATTTGAATCAAGTGAAAGTCAAATACATTCAACTAAGCTAATTGGATCAAATGAAAGTCAAACACATTCAAACAAAGCTATTTGAATCAAATGAAAGTCAAATACGTTCTACAAAGCTAATTGAATCAAATAAAAGTGAAACACATTCAAACAAAGCTATTTGAATTAAATGAGAGTCAAAAACATTCAAACAAAGCTAATTAAATCAATAAAAGTCAAATACATTCTACAAAGATAATTGAATCAAATGAAAGTCAAACACATTCAAACAAAGCAAATTGAATCAAATGAAAGTCAAACACATTCAAACAAAGCTATTTTAATCAAATGAATGTCAAATACGTTCAACAAAGCTAATTGTATCAAATGAAAGTCAAACACATTAAAATAAAGCTATTTGAATCAAATTAAAGTGAAATGCATTCTACAAAGCTTATTGAATCAAATGAAAGTTAAAACGCATTCAACAAAGCTATTTGAATCAAATGAGAGTCAAATACATTCTACAAAGCTAATTGAATCAAATGAAAGTCAAACTCATTCAAACAAAGCTAATTGAATCAAATGAAAGTCAAATACATTCTACAAAGCTAATTGAATCAAATGAATGTCAAATACATTCAACAAAGCTAATTGTATCAAATGAAAGTCAAACACATTCAAACAAAGATTTTTAATTAAATGAATGTCAAATACGTTCTACAAAGCTAATTGAATCAAATGAAAGTCAAACACATTCAAATAAAGCTATTTAAATCAAATGAAAGTCAAATACATTCTACAAAGCTAATTGAATTAAATGAAAGTCAAACACATTCAAACAAAGCTATTTGAATCAAATGAGAGAAAAATAAATTCAAACAAAGCTAATTAAATCAAATAAAAGTAAAATACATTCTACAAAGCTAATTGCATCAAATGAAAGTCAAACACATTCAAACAAAACCTTTTAAATCAACTGAAAGTCAAACACATTCAAAAAAAGCTTTTTAATTTAAATGATAGTCAAACACATTCAAACAAAGCTATATAAATCAAATGAAAGTGAAATGCATTCTACAAAGCGAATTGAATTAAATGAAATTCAAACACATTCAAACAAAGCTATTTGAATCAAATTGATAATCAAATACATTCTACAAAGCTAATTGAATCAAATGAAAGTCAAACACATCAAACAAAGCTATTTGAATCAAATGAAAGTCAAATACATTCTACAAAGCTAATTGAATCAAATGAAAGTCAAACACATTCAAACAAATCTATTTGAATCAAATGAAAGTCAAACACATTCAAACAAAGATTTTAAATCAAATGAAAGTCAAATACATTCTACAAAGCTAATTGAATCAAATGAAAGTCAAACACATTCAAATAAAGCTATTTGAATCAAATGAAAGTCAAATACATTCTACAAAGCTAATTGAATCAAATGAAAGTCAAACACATTCAAACAAAGCTATTTGAATCAAAGGAGAGTCAAATAAATTCAAACAAAGCTAATTAAATCAAATAAAAGTAAAATACATTCTACAAAGCTAATTGAATCAAATGAAAGTCAAACACATTCAAACAAAGCTATTTGAATCAAATGAGACTCAAATAAATTCAAACAAAGCTAATTAAATCAAATAAAAGTAAAATACATTCTACAAAGCTAATTGCATCAAATGAAATTCAAACACATTCAAACAAAGCCTTTTAAATCAACTGAAAGTCAAACACATTCAAAAAAAGCTTTTTAATTTAAATGATAGTCAAACACATTCAAACAAAGCTATATAAATCAAATGAAAGTGAAATGCATTCAACAAAGCAAATTGAATTAAATGAAATTCAAACACATTCAAACAAAGCTATATAAATCAAATGAAAGTGAAATGCATTCAACAAAGCAAATTGAATTAAATGAAATTCAAACACATTCAAACAAAGCTATTTGAATCAAATGTCAGTCAAATACATTCTACAAAGCTAATTGAATCAAATGAAAGTCAAACACATTCAAATAAAGCTATTTGAATCAAATGAAAGTCAAATACATTCTACATAGCTAAATGAATCAAATTAAAGTCAAACACATTCAAACAAATCTATTTGAATCAAATGAAAGTCAAACACATTCAAACAAAGATTTTGAATCAAATGAAAGTCAATTACATTCTACAAAGCTAATTTAATCAAATGAAAGTAAAACACATTCAAACAAAGCTATTTGAATCAAATGAGAGACAAATACATTAAAACAAAGCTAATTAAATCAAATAAAAGTCTAATAAATTCTACAAAGCTAATTGAATTAAATTTAAGTCAAACACATTCAAACAAAGCTATTTGAATCAAATGAGAGTCAAATACATTCTACAAAGCTAATTGAATCAAATGAAATTCAAACTCATTCAAACAAAGCTAATTGAATCAAATGAAAGTCAAATACATTCTACAAAGCTAATTGAATCAAATGAAAGTCAAACACATTCAAACAAAGCTATATAAATCAAATGAAAGTGAAATGCATTCTACAAAGCAAATTGAAATAAATGAAATTCAAACACATTCAAACAAAGCTATTTGAATCAAATGACAGTCAAATACATTCTACAAAGCTAATTGAATCAAATGAAAGTCAAATACATTCTACAAATCTAATTGAATCTAATGAAATTCAAACTCATTCAAACAAAGCTAACTGAATCAAATGAAAGTCAAATACATTCTACAAAGCTAATTGAATCAAATGAAAGTCAAACACATTCAAACAAAGCTATATAAATCAAATGAAAGTGAAATAAAGCAAATTGAAATAAATGAAATTCAAACACATTCAAACAAAGCTATTTGAATCAAATGACAGTCAAATACATTCTACAAAGCTAATTGAATCAAATGAAAGTCAAACACATTCAAATAAAGCTATTTCAATCAAATGAAAGTCAAATACATTCTACAAAAGCTAATTGAATCAAATGAAAGTCAAACACATTCAAAACAAAAGCTATTTAATTCAAATGAGAGTCAAATACATTCAAACAAAGCTAATTAAATCAAATAAAAGTCTAATACATTCTACAAAGCTAATTGAATTAAACTAAAGTCAAACACATTCAAACAAAGCTAATTGAATCAAATGAAAGTCAAACACATTCAAACAAAGATTTCGAATCAAATGAAAGTCAAATACATTCTACAAAGCTAATTGAATCAAATGAAAGTCAAACACATTCAAATAAAGCTATTTGAATCAAATGAAAGTCAAATACATTCTACAAAGCTAATTGAATCAAATGAAAGTCAAACACATTCAAACAAAGTTGTTTGAATCAAATGAGAGTCAAATAAAAATTAAACAAAGCTAAGTAAATAAAATAAAAGTAAAATACACTCTACAAAGCTAATTGAATCAAATGAAAGTCAAACACATTCAAACAAAGTCTTTTAAATCAAATGAAAGTCTAACACATTCAAAAAAAGCTTTTTAATTTAAATGAAAGTCAAAACACATTCAAACAAAGCTATATAAATCAAATGAAAGTGAAATGCATTCTACAAAGCAAATTGAATTAAATGAAATTCAAACACATTCAAACAAAGCTATTTGAATCAAATGACAGTAAATTACATTCTACAAAGCTAATTGAATCAATTGAAAGTCAAACACATTCAAACAAAGCTATTTGAATCAAATTGAAAGTCAAATACATTCTACATAGCTATTTGAATCAAATGAAAGTCAAATACATTCTACAAAGCTATTTGAATTAAATGAGAGTCAAATACATTCAAACAAAGCAAATTAAGTCAAATAAGAGTCGAATACATTCAACAAAGCTAATTGAATCAAATGATAGTTAAACACATTCAAACAAAAGCTATTTGATTGAATTAAAGTCATATACATTCTACAAAGCTAATTGAATCCAATGAAATTTACACATATTCAAACAAAGCTATTTGAATCAAATGAAAGTCAAACACATTCAATCAAAGCTATTTGAATCAAATGAAAGTCAAATACATTCTACAAAGCTAATTTAATCAAATGAACGTCAATCACATTCAAACAAAGCTATTTGAATCAAATGAAAGTCAAATACATTCTACAAAGCTAATTGAATCAATTGAAAGTCAAACAGATTCAAACATAGCTATTTGAATCAAATGAAAGTCAAATACATTCTACAAAGCTAAATTGAATCAAATGAAAGTCAAACACATTCAAACAAAGCTAATTGAATCAAATGAAAGTCAAACACATTCAACAAAAGCTATTTTAATTAAATGAATGTCAAATACATTCTACAAAGCTAGTTGAATCAAATGAAAGTGAAACACATTCAAACAAAGCTATTTGAAGAAAATGAAAGTCAAATACATTCTACAAAGCAAATTGAAACAAATGAAAATCAAACACAGTCAAACAAAGTTATTTGACTCAAATGAAAGTCAAATACATTCTACAAAGCTAATTGAACAAATGAAAGTCAAACACATTCAAACAAAGCTATTTGAATCAAATGAAAGTCAAACACATTCAAACTAAGCCTTTTAAATCAAATAAAAGTCTAAGACATTCAAAAAAAGCTTTTTAATTTAAATGAAAGTCAAACACATTCAAACAAAGCTATATAAATCAAATGAAAGTGAAATGCAATCTACAAAGCAAATTGAATCAAATGAAATTCAATCACATTCAAACAAAGCTATTTGAATCAAATGAAAAGTCAAATACATTCTACAAAGCTAATTGAATCAAATGAAACTCAAACACATTCAAATAAAGCTATTTGAATCAAATGAGAGTCAAACATGTTCAAACAAAGCTAATTAAATCAAATAAAAGTCAAATACATTCTACAAATCTAATTGAATCAAATGAAAGTAAAAAACATTCATACAAAGCTATTTGAAATCAAATAAAAGTCAAATACATTCTACTAAGCTAATTTGATCAAAATGAAAGTCAAATACATTCAAACAAAGCTATTTGAATCAAATGAAAGTCAAATACATTCTACAAAGCTAATTGAATCAAATAAAGTGAAACACATTCAAACAAAGCTATTTGAAATAAATGAGAGTAAAAAACATTCAAACAAAGCTAATTAAATCAAATAAAAGTCAAGTACATTTTACAAAGCTAATTTGAATCAAATGAAAGTCAAACACATTCAAACAAAGCTAATTGAATCAAATGAAAGTCAAATATATTCAACAAAGCTAATAGAATCAAATGAAAGTCAAACACATTCAAACAAAGCAAATTGAATCAAATGCAAGTCAAACACATTCAAACAAAGCTATTTTAATCAAATGAATGTCAAATACGTTCAACAAAGCTAATTGTATCAAATGAAAGTTAAACACATTAAAATAAAGCTATTTGAATCAAATGAAAGTCAAACGCATTGAAACAAAGTTATTTAAATAAAATGAAAGTGAAATGCATTCTAAAAAGCTTATTGAATCAAATGAAAGTTAAACGCATTTCAAACAAAAGCTATTTGAATCAAATGAGAGTCAAATACATTCTACAAAGCTAATTGAATCAAATGAAAGTCAAACTCATTCAAACAAAGCTATATAAATCAAATGAAAGTGAAATGCATTCTACAAAGCAAATTGAAATAAATGAATTCAAACACATTCAAACAAAGCTATTTGAATCAAATGACAGTCAAATACATTCTACAAAGCTAATTGAATCAAATGAAAGTCAAATACATTCTACAAATCTAATTGAATCTAATGAATTCAAACTCATTCAAACAAAGCTAATTGAATCAAATGAAAAAGTCAAATACATTCTACAAAGCTAATTGAATCAAATGAAAGTCAAACACATTCAAACAAAGCTATATAAATCAAATGAAAGTGAAATAAAAGCAAATTGAAATAAATGAAATTCAAACACATTCAAACAAAGCTATTTGAATCAAATGAAAGTCAAATACATTCTACAAAGCTAATTTGAATCAAAATGAAGAGTCAAACACATTCTACAAAGCTATTTTGGAATCAAATGAGAGTCAAATACATTCAAACAAAGCAAATTAAATCAAATAAGAGTCGAATACATTCAACAAAGCTAATTGAATCAAATGATAAGTTAAGCACATTCAAACAAAACTATTTGATTGAATTAAAAGTCATATACATTCTACAAAGCTAATTGAATCCAATGAAATTTACACATATTCAAACAAAGCTATTTGAATCAAATGAAAGTCAAACACATTCAATCAAAGCTATTTGAATCAAATGAAAGTCAAATACATTCTACAAAGCTAATTTAATCAAATGAAAGTCAATCACATTCAAACAAAGCTATTTGAATCAAATGAAAGTCAAATACGTTCTAACAAAGCTATTTGAATAAAAAGAAATTCAAACACATTCAAACAAAGCTATTGAATCAAATGACAGTAAAATACATTCTACAAAGCTAATTGAATCAATTGAAAGTCAAAACAGATTCAAACATAGCTATTTGAATCAAATGAAAGTCAAATACATTCTACAAAGCTAATTGAATCAAATGAAAGTCAAACACATTCAAAAAGCTAATTGAATCAAATGAAAGTCAAACACATTCAACAAGCTATTTGAAGAAAATGAAAGTCAAATACATTCTACAAAGCAAATTGAAACAAATAAATCAAACACAGTCAAACAAAGTTATTTGACTCAAATGAAAGTCAAATACATTCTACAAAGCTAATTGAACAAATGAAAGTCAAACACATTCAAACAAAGCTATTTGAATCAAATGAAAGTCAAACACATTCAAACTAAGCCTTTTAAATCAAATAAAAGTCTAAGACATTCAAAAAAAAGCTTTTTAATTTAAATGAAAATCAAACACATTCAAACAAAGCTATATAAATCAAATGAAAGTGAAATGCAATCTACAAAGCAAATTGAATCAAATGAAATTCAATCACATTCAAACAAAGCTATTTGAATCAAATGAAAGTCAAATACATTCTACAAAGCTAATTGAATCAAATGAAACTCAAACACATTCAAATAAAGCTATTTGAATCAAATGAGAGTCAAACATGTTCCAACAAAGCTAATTAAATCAAATAAAAGTCAAATACATTCTACAAATCTAATTGAATCAAATGAAAGTAAAAAACATTCATACAAAGCTATTTGAATCAAATAAAAGTCAAATACATTCTACTAAGCTAATTTGATCAAATGAAAGTCAAATACATTCAAACAAAGCTATTTGAATCAAATGAAGTCAAATACATTCTACAAAGCTAATTGAATCAAATAAAAGTGAAACACATTCAAACAAAGCTATTTGAATTAAATGAGAGTCAAAAACATTCAAACAAAGCTAATTAAATCAAATAAAAGTCAAGTACATTCTACAAAGCTAATTGAATCAAATGAAAGTCAAACACATTCAAACAAAGCTAATTGAATCAAATGAAAGTCAAATACATTCAACAAAGCTAATAGAATCAAATGAAAGTCAAACACATTCAAACAAAGCAAATTGAATCAAATGCAAGTCAAACACATTCAAACAAAGCTATTTTAATCAAATGAATGTCAAATACGTTCAACAAAGCTAATTGTATCAAATGAAAGTTAAACCCATTAAAATAAAGCTATTTGAATCAAATGAAAGTCAAACGCATTGAAACAAAGTTATTTAAATAAAATGAAAGTGAAATGCATTCTAAAAAGCTTATTGAATCAAATGAAAGTTAAACGCATTCAAACAAAGCTATTTGAATCAAATGAGAGTCAAATACATTCTACAAAGCTAATTGAATCAAATGAAAGTCAAACTCATTCAAACAAAGCTAATTGAATCAAATGAAAGTCAAATACATTCTACAAAGCTATTTGAATCAAATGAGAGTCAAACACATTCTACAAAGCTATTTGAATCAAATGAGAGTCAAATACATTCAAACAAAGCAAATTAAATCAAATAAGAGTCGAATACATTCAACAAAGCTAATTGAATCAAATGATAGTTAAGCACATTCAAACAAAACTATTTGAATCAAATGAAAGTCAAACACATTCAATCAAAGCTATTTGAATCAAATGAAAGTCAAATATACAAAGCTAATTTAATCAAATGAAAGTCAATCACATTCAAACAAAGCTATTGAATCAAATGAAAGTCAAATACGTTCTACAAAGCTATTTGAATAAAAAGAAATTCAAACAAAGCTATTTGAATCAAATGACAGTAAATACATTCTACAAAGCTAATTGAATCAATTGAAAGTCAAACAGATTCAAACATAGCTATTTGAATCAAATGAAAGTCAAATACATTCTACAAAGCTAATTGAATCAAATGAAAGTCAAACACATTCAAACAAAGCTAATTGAATCAAATGAAAGTCAAACACATTCAAACAAAGCTATTTTAATTAAATGAATGTCAAATACATTCTACAAAGCTAGTTGAATCAAATGAAAGTGAAACACATTCAAACAAAGCTATTTGAAGAAAATGAAAGTCAAATACATTCTACAAAGCAAATTGAAACAAATGAAAATCAAACACAGTCAAACAAAGTTATTTGACTCAAATGAAAGTCAAATACATTCTACAAAGCTAATTGAACAAATGAAAGTCAAACACATTCAAACAAAGCTATTTGAATCAAATGAAAGTCAAACACATTCAAACTAAGCCTTTTAAATCAAATAAAAGTCTAAGACATTCAAAAAAAGCTTTTTAATTTAAATGAAAGTCAAATACATTCAAACAAAGCTATATAAATCAAATGAAAGTGAAATGCAATCTACAAAGCAAATTGAATCAAATGAAATTCAATCACATTCAAACAAAGCTATTTGAATCAAATGAAAGTCAAATACATTCTACAAAGCTAATTGAATCAAATGAAACTCAAACACATTCAAATAAAGCTATTTGAATCAAATGAGAGTCAAACATGTTCAAACAAAGCTAATTAAATCAAATAAAAGTCAAATACATTCTACAAATCTAATTGAATCAAATGAAAGTAAAAAACATTCATACAAAGCTATTTGAATCAAATAAAAGTCAAATACATTCTACTAAGCTAATTTGATCAAATGAAAGTCAAATACATTCAAACAAAGCTATTTGAATCAAATGAAAGTCAAATACATTCTACAAAGCTAATTGAATCAAATAAAAGTGAAACACATTCAAACAAAGCTATTTGAATTAAATGAGAGTAAAAAACATTCAAACAAAGCTAATTAAATCAAATAAAAGTCAAGTACATTCTACAAAGCTAATTGAATCAAATGAAAGTCAAACACATTCAAACAAAGCTAATTGAATCAAATGAAAGTCAAATATATTCAACAAAGCTAATAGAATCAAATGAAAGTCAAACACAAAACAAAGCAAATTGAATCAAATGCAAGTCAAACACATTCAAACAAAGCTATTTTAATCAAATGAATGTCAAATACGTTCAACAAAGCTAATTGTATCAAATGAAAGTTAAACACATTAAAATAAAGCTATTTGAATCAAATGAAAGTCAAACGCATTGAAACAAAGTTATTTAAATAAAATGAAAGTGAAATGCATTCTAAAAAGCTTATTGAATCAAATGAAAGTTAAACGCATTCAAACAAAGCTATTTGAATCAAAATGAGAGTCAAATACATTCTACAAAGCTAATTGAATCAAATGAAAGTCAAACTCATTCAAACAAAGCTAATTGAATCAAATGAAAGTCAAATACATTCTACAAAGCTAATTGAATCAAAAAATGTCAAATACGTTCAACAAAGCTAATTGTATCAAATGAAAGTCAAACACATTAAAATAAAGCTATTTGAATCAAATGAAAGTCAAACACATTGAAACAAAGTTATTTAAATCAAATGAAAGTGAAATGCATTCTACAAAGCTAATTGAATCAAATGAAAGTTAAACGCATTCAAACAAAGCTATTTGAATCAAATGAGAGTCAAATACATTTACAAAGCTAATTGAACCAAATGAAAGTCAAACATTCAAACAAAGCTAATTGAATCAAATGAAAGTCAAATACATTCTACAAAGCTAATTGAATCAAATGAAAATCAAACACATTCAAATAAAGCTATTTGAATCAAATGAAAGTCAAACACATTCAAACAAAGCTATTTTAATTAAATGAATGTCAAATACATTCTACAAAGCTAATTGAATCTAATGAAAGTCCAACACATTCAAATAAAGCTATTTGAATCAAATGAAAGTCAAATACATTCTACAAAGCTAATTGAATCAAATGAAAGTCAAACACATTCAAACAAAGCTATTTGAATCAAATGAGAGTCAAATAAATTCAAACAAAGCTAATTTAAACAAATAAAAGTAAAATACATTCTACAAAGCTAATTGCATCAAATAAAAGTGAAACACATTCAAACAAAGCTATTTGAATTAAATGAGAGTCAAAAACATTCAAACAAAGCTAATTAAATCAAATAAAAGTCAAGTACATTCTACAAAGCTAATTGAATCAAATGAAAGTCAAACACATTCAAACAAAGCTAATTGAATCAAATGAAAGTCAAATACATTCAACAAAGCTAATAGAATCAAATGAAAGTCAAACACATTCAAACAAAGCAAATTGAATCAAATGCAAGTCAAACACATTCAAACAAAGCTATTTTAATCAAATGAATGTCAAATACGTTCAACAAAGCTAATTGTATCAAATGAAAGTTAAACACATTAAAATAAAGCTATTGAATCAAATGAAAGTCAAACGCATTGAAACAAAGTTATTTAATAAAATGAAAGTGAAATGCATTCTAAAAAGCTTATTGAATCAAATGAAAGTTAAACGCATTCAAACAAAGCTATTTGAATCAAATGAGAGTCAAATACATTCTACAAAGCTAATTGAATCAAATGAAAGTCAAACTCATTCAAACAAAGCTAATTGAATCAAATGAAAGTCAAATACATTCTACAAAGCTAATTGAATCAAATGAATGTCAAATACGTTCAACAAAGCTAATTGTATCAAATGAAAGTCAAACACATTAAAATAAAGCTATTGAATCAAATGAAAGTCAAACGCATTGAAACAAAGTTATTTAATCAAATGAAAGTGAAATGCATTCTACAAAGCTAATTGAATCAAATGAAAGTTAAACGCATTCAAACAAAGCTATTTGAATCAAATGAGAGTCAAATACATTTTACAAAGCTAATTGAACCAAATGAAAGTCAAACTCATTCAAACAAAGCTAATTGAATCAAATGAAAGTCAAATACATTCTACAAAGCTAATTGAATCAAATGAAAATCAAACACATTCAAATAAAGGTATTTGAATCAAATGAAAGTCAAACACATTCAAACAAAGCTATTTTAATTAAATGAATGTCAAATACATTCTACAAAGCTAATTGAATCAAATGAAAGTCCAACACATTCAAATAAAGCTATTTGAATCAAATGAAAGTCAAATACATTCTACAAAGCTAATTGAATCAAATGAAAGTCAAACACATTCAAACAAAGCTATTTGAATCAAATGAGAGTCAAATAAATTCAAACAAAGCTAATTTAAACAAATAAAAGTAAAATACATTCTACAAGCTAATTGCATCAAATGAAAGTCAAACACATTCAAACAAAGCCTTTTAAATCAACTGAAAGTCAAACACATTCAAAAAAAGCTTTTTAATTTAAATGATAGTCAAACACATTAAAACAAAGCTATATAAATCAAATGAAAGGGAAATGCATTCTACAAAGCAAATTGAATTAAATGAAATTCAAACACATTCAAACAAAGCTATTTGAATCAAATGACAGTAAAATACATTCTACAAAGCTAATTGAATCAATTGAAAGTCAAACACATTCAAACAAAGCTATTTGAATCAAATGAAAGTCAAATACATTCTACAAAGCTAATTGAATCAAATGAAAGTCAAACACATTCAAACAAAGCTAATTAAATCAAATGAAAGTCAAACACATTCAAACAAAGCTATTTTAATTAAATGAAAGTCAAATACATTCAACAAAGCTAATAGAATCAAATGAAAGTCAAACACATTCAAACAAAGCAAATTGAATCAAATGAAGTCAAACACGTTCAAACAAAGCTATTTTAATCAAATGAATGTCAAATACGTTCAACAAAGCTAATTGTATCAAATAAAGTCAAACACATTAAAATAAAGCTATTTGAATCAAATGAAAGTGATGCGTGCATCAATGTGAACGATGAGCATGTTGAAGAATTATTCCAAGAAAGTCAAGAAAGCATGAATCTATACTTGGAAGCTTCTTCAATAGGTCAAACTTACTATCGGGGGCATCAAGACAAAGCCACGCTTTGTATGGTGGCGTTCTTGGGAGTTCTTGAAGCTTCTTGATAGTTCTTTAAGGTTTCTTTAAAAGCTTTCTTAGGTTTTTGCTTACAAGTTTTTACCTTTCACTTGAAAGGGTTTTTCTTGTTTTAAGCACTTAGGATTTCTAATTGCATTAGGAATTGTTTTAGTCTAGTAGGCGTCAATAATAGCTTGGAGTGCAAGCTTGAGTTAGGATAAAATAGGCAAGTTTTATCTTAAGAGTAGTTAGAGTTTAAGTAGGATTAAATAACTAAATCAAAGTTATCTAAACTTGATTAAGTTATGCAATCCGTGGGTTTTTGTTAGGGGATTAGAATTCTAATTCAAGTGGGATTAGGATAATTGATTGAGTTTATAAATATAGGGTTGTAATCTTCGAATAAGAAAAAAGTTTAATCATACATTCATAATAATATTTCTTATTGCTTTTGTTTAAGTTGGATTACTTAAATTCTTGATTGGTGGATTCCAATTTGCTGTTTTGTTTGTTTTAGTTAAAACAATCACCTAGGTTGATTAATTAGGTGGATTCTTGATTAATTAATCTAAGTTTCTTGCTTAATTCTTGGTATCAGAGCACAGTTTCGGTAGAATTTAAACTGGTGACGTTAGGCTTGGAATTTTTGGCTGAAATTTTGTGGCAAGATTCAGAAAACGTAGATCAACATTGTGTCAAAATTTCGTGTCAATTGGACGCGTAACGAAGTCTGTGCAACCTCAAACTTTTGAGAGTGTTACACAAAGTTGCGATCTGGAGAACGGTCTTATTTGCTTCAAGAATCAATCAAGATTCAATCTTTTAATCAAGATTTGCATAAACTAAACCTGGTTTGTGTAGGAGCAATGAGTGACGAAGAAAATCCCAGGGATTCCAAGGGGTTTGAACCTTGATCAAGCGCATAACTTGCGGAGGGATCGTCAAATAGAGCGATTGTCACAACAATTGCAAGAAGTATTGGCTAGCTTGACGAACGTGACAAAACTTCATCTTCAAGGAAGAACAAATCAGTTGCAATTTCTAGTTCAAGTGAAGACGAATATGAAAGGAGAAAAGCAAGTAGATCACGCCATAAAGATTCATCTTCGAGTGATGAACCTAGAAGGCATAGACGGAAGAACAAGGCCAAAGATGATGACCGAAATATAAGGTTAGATTTTCCGGAATTCAATGGTAGTATGCTAGACCCCGAAAAATATTTTGAGTGGGTTAGAAGAGCCGAAACACTCTTTGATTACAAGGAGTATGATGAACGAAAGAGGTGCAAACTTGCTGAATTAAAACTCACAGGTTATGCGAGTTTATGGTATGATAATCTCAAGAAAAAGAGACGCAAGGAGGGACGATCCAAGATCACTACTTGGACACAATTGCAGAAATATATGAAGCGTCAATTTGTGCCCCATGAGTACGTGCAAGAAGTGTATCTCAAGATGCAGACTTTTAAGCAAGGAAATCAATCCGTGGAGGCTTATTTGTGTGAGTTTGAGAAACTATGTTTATTGTGTGATTTAGAAGAAATTCTAGGGCACAAAATAGCACGTTTTATTGCAGGTTTGAACGAAAATGTTCAAGAGAAGATTGAATTGCACGAATACTATTCGTTTGAAGAAGTATGCAAGGCGGCCATTAAGGTTGAAAGACAATTCAAGGCCAAGAAGACCTCAAGTGTGAAACCGTTCACACGCACGTTCACAAAGGCTAGTGACAAGCCTACCTTTGATAGGACTTCTTCTAATCCGTATGCTAAAGATAACAAACCCAGAAACGAAGCTAGCAAGAAGGTGACCGAAGATAGAAAATGTTTCAAATGTGGGAGTGTTGGCCACATAGCAAGCAATTGCTACTCAAAACGCACTATGACGGCTCAAGAATGGGAAGAAGAGAAAGCTAGGTGCGAGGGAAATAGTGACATGGAGGTTGTGGTCGAGAAAGAACGTGATTTTGAAGAAGAGGAGGGTAGTGCCGAAGAGGTTGATGGTGAAACGCAAGGAAAGAGCTTGGTTCTAAGGAGAGCTCTTCACTCTAAACCTATGCCCGTTGAAGAGAATCAAAGAGAGAAAATCTTTTTAACAAGGTGCAAGGTGGAAGATCGATTGTGTGACGTAATAATAGACTCGGGAAGTTGCACAAATGTGGTGTCTACAACTTTGATCAACAAATTAGAGTGGCCTACAACCGATCACCCAAAACCTTACAAGCTACATTGGCTCAATGATGCTAGTGACGTGAAGGTAACGAAACGAGCCCTAATCACCTTTTCAATTGGCAAATATCATGATAAAGTTTTATGTGATGTATGCCCTATGGATGCTTGTCATATCTTATTGGGTAGACCATGGCAATATGATAGATTTGTCAAGTTTAATGGTAGGACAAATGTGTATATAATTCGAAAAGGAAAGGGGGAAAAATCATATGCATTGAAACCACTTGTTGATCATAGAATTAACCCTAGTTCAAAAGGTGCATATTTAATTGGGGAAAAGGAGTTGGAGAAAGAGATCAACAACAACAATATAGTATATATTATGGTGGCTAACAATGTGCAAGTGAATGAAAGTAAACAAGAAAAGAGGCCCGTGGAATTAGAAGTAGTATTGCAAGAGTATTGTGATGTTTTTCCTAGTGAATTACCACCGGGATTACCACCAATTCGTGGTATTGAACATCAAATTGATCTTATTCCGGGAGCTCCACTACCTAACAAGGCAGCATATAGAAGTAATCCGGAAGAAACAAAGGAAATGCAACGTCAAATAGAGGAATTGATGCAAAGAGGCTACGTGAAAGAGAGTATGAGCCCATGTGCCGTGCCTACATTGTTAGTTCCAA
Organism: Chenopodium quinoa; assembly: GCF_001683475.1. Classification (NCBI taxonomy): domain Eukaryota; kingdom Viridiplantae; phylum Streptophyta; class Magnoliopsida; order Caryophyllales; family Amaranthaceae; genus Chenopodium; species Chenopodium quinoa. Next base: position 39,055 of record NW_018744145.1, on the reverse strand, counting down.
AAAAAGATGGGAGTTGGCGTATGTGCATTGATAGTAGGAGTGTGAACAACATAACCATCAAGTATAGATTTCCTATACCTAGACTTGATGATTTGTTAGACGAATTGCATGGTTCAAAGCTATTTTTCCAAGATTGATCTTATGAGTGGCTATCATCAAATACGCATGAGGGAAGGAGATGAATGGAAGACGGCTTTCAAGACTAAAGTGGGGTTGTATGAGTGGTTGGTCATGCCTTTTGGTCTAACCAATGCGCCCAGTACATTTATGAGATTGATGAACGAGGTGTTGAAACCATTTCTTGGAAGGTTCGTAGTTGTTTACTTGGATGACATATTAATTTATTCTGAAAATTTCAATGATCATCTAATGCATTTGAGAAGCGTTTTGGAGGTTCTTAGGGAGAAGAAGTTGTACGCAAAATTGGAAAAATGTTATTTTCTTGTTCCTAGCGTGACGTTTCTAGGGTATGTAGTATCCAAAGATGGTGTGTCCGTGGATCAATCCAAGGTTGAAGCTATCAAGACTTGGCCCGTACCTACCAATGTGAGTGAAGTTAGATCGTTTCATGGTCTAGCGTCGTTTTATAGAAGATTTGTGAAGAATTTTTCCACGATAGTTGCACCTATGACTGAATGCTTGAAGAAAGACAAGGGAAAATTCGAGTGGACCAAGGAAGCCCAACGTGCATTTGATTTGGTCAAAAGGAAGCTATGTGAAGCACCCGTACTTGCATTGCCGGATTTTTCACAACCATTTGAGGTAGAGACCGACGCTAGTGGTGTAGGGATTGGTGCCGTTTTGGTTCAAAAGAAGCGCCCTATTGCCTATTTTAGTGAGAAATTAAACGGTGCTAGATTGAACTATTCTACCTATGACAAGGAGTTCTATGCTATTGTGCGAGCATTGGACCATTGGAGTCACTATTTGCGCCCAAATCACTTTGTGTTGCATAGTGATCACGAAGCTTGGAAGTACATTCATGGTCAACAAAAAATTGAACCCTAGACATGCTAAATGGGTAGAGTTTCTACAAGCTTTCAATTTTTCTTCAAAGTATAAGGAGGGGAAAGCAAATGTAGTGGCCGATGCACTATCTAGAAGACACACGTTGCTTGGAGTGTTGAATTGTAAACTACTTGGTTTCGCGTTAATCAAGGAGTACTATAAGGGGGACGTGGATTTCTCTACAATCCTAGAGGAGTGTTCCAAGGGGGCCGTAGGTTCCTATGTTTTACAAGACGGTTTTCTTTTCAAGGGAATCGTTTGTGCGTGCCTAAGTGTTCTATTAGAGAATTAATAGTAAGAGAAGTGCATGGAGGAGGGATAGCGGGACATTTTGGCATAACGAAAACATTAACTATGCTGCAAGAGCATTTTTATTGGCCTAGAATGCTAGCGGATGTACAATCAATAGTTTCTAGGTGTGCAACATGTCAAAAAGCCAAGGCTACGTTTCATCAAGGCTTATATACGCCCTTGCCCGTGCCAGATTCACCTTGGGAAGACGTGTCTATGGATTTTTGTAGTTGGTTTTGCCAAGGACTCAAAGAGGAAAGGACTCAATCATGGTTGTAGTGGATCGATTTTCCAAGATGGCTCATTTCATACCTTGTCACAAAGTGGACGATGCTATGAAAGTGGCGGAATTGTATTTCAAGGAAGTGGTGAGACTACATGGGTTGCCGAACAGTATTGTGAGTGATCGTGATACAAAGTTCATGAGTTTCTTTTGGAAATCACTATGGAAGTTGGTGGGAACGAAGCTGTTATTTAGTACATCATATCACCCGCAAACGGACGGACAAACGGAGGTAACAAATCGAACTCTTGGTGTGCTTTTACGTGGACTAGTGAGCAAAACACAAAAAGATTGGGATATTAAGCTTGCTCATGCCGAGTTTGCTTACAATAGATCACCTACTTATGCCACAAAACACACACCATTCGAAGTTGTTTATGGTGTCAATCCAAAAATGCCCATTGATTTAATTGAAATTCCAAAAGGGGAAGTGATTCATAAGGATGCCGAGACTAAAATCAAGTACATGATAAAGCTACACGCACAAGTTAGAGCTAGGATTGAACGTGTCAATGAACTCTACAAAGCACGAGCTAACAAGAACAAAAAGCCACAAAGTTTTGAAGTTGGCGACTTGGTGTGGCTACACTTGAGAAAGAGAGATTTCCTAACAAACGAAAGAATAAATTGATGCCAAGAAGTGAGGGGCCGTTCAAGATTATTGAGAAGATCAATGAGAATGCATATAAGCTTGAATTGCCGGGAGAATATGGTGTAAGCGCAACATTTAATATTGGGGATTTGGTGAAGTATTTGCCAGATGGTGCTATTGAAGATTTGAGGGCAAATTCTTTTGAAGAAGGGGAGGATGATGCGTGCATCAATGTGAACGATGAGCATGTTGAAGAATTATTCCAAGAAAGTCAAGAAAGCATGAATCTATACTTGGAAGCTTCTTCAATAGGTCAAACTTACTATCGGGGCATCAAGACAAAGCCACGCTTTGTATGGTGGCGTTCTTGGGAGTTCTTGAAGCTTCTTGATAGTTCTTTAAGGTTTCTTTAAAAGCTTTCTTAGGTTTTTGCTTACAAGTTTTTACCTTTCACTTGAAAGGGTTTTTTCTTGTTTTAAGCACTTAGGATTTCTAATTGCATTAGGAATTGTTTTAGTCTAGTAGGCGTCAATAATAGCTTGGAGTGCAAGCTTGAGTTAGGATAAAATAGGCAAGTTTTATCTTAAGAGTAGTTAGAGTTAAGTAGGATTAAATAACTAATCAAAGTTATCTAAACTTGATTAAGTTATGCAATCCGTGGGTTTTTGTTAGGGGATTAGAATTCTAATTCAAGTGGGATTAGGATAATTGATTGAGTTTATAATATAGGGTTGTAATCTTCGAATAAGAAAAAAGTTTAATCATACATTCATAATAATATTTCTTATTGCTTTTGTTTAAGTTGGATTACTTAAATTCTTGATTGGTGGATTCCAATTTGTTGTTTTGTTTGTTTTAGTTAAAACAATCACCTAGGTTGATTAATTAGGTGGATTCTTGATTAATTAATCTAAGTTTCTTGCTTAATTCTGGTGAATTTTCTGTATAGAATTAGGTTAGATTCATATCTTTGTGAGGCTTAGTTTTCGGACTAAAAATCACATCAGAAAGTCAAACGCATTGAAACAAAGTTTATTTAAATCAAATGAAAGTGAAATGCATTCTACAAAGCTTATTGAATCAAAGAAAGTTAAACGCATTCAAACAAAGCTATTTGAATCAAATGAGAGTCAAATACATTCTACAAAGCTAATTGAATCAAATGAAAGTCAAACTCATTCAAACAAAGCTAATTGAATCAAATGAAAGTCAAACTCATTCAAACAAAGCTAATTGAATCAAATGAAAGTCAATACATTCTACAAAGCTAATTGAAACAAATGAATGTCAAATACATTCTACAAAGCTAATTGAACAAATGAAAAGTCAAACACATTCAAACAAAGCTATTTGAATCAAATGAAAGTCAAACACATTCAAACTAAGCCTTTTAAATCAAATAAAAGTCAAAGACATTCAAAAAAAGCTTTTTAATTTAAATGAAAGTCAAACACATTCAAACAAAGCTATATAAATCAAATGAAAGTGAAATGCAATCTAAAAAGCAAATTGAATCAAATGAAATTCAATCACATTCAAACAAAGCTATTGAATCAAATGAAAGTCAAATACATTCTACAAAGCTAATTGAATCAAATGAAACTCAAACACATTCAAACAAAGCTATTTGAATCAAATGAGAGTCAAACATGTTCAAACAAAGCTAATTAAATCAAATAAAAGTCAAATACATTCTACAAATCTAATTGAATCAAATGAAAGTAAAAAACATTCATACAAGCTATTTGAATCAAATAAAAGTCAAATACATTCTACTAAGCTAATTTGATCAAATCAAAGTCAAACACATTCAAACAAAGCTATTTGAATCAAATGAAAGTAAAATACATTCTACAAAGCTAATTGAATCAAATAAAAGTGAAACACATTGAAACAAAGCTATTTGAATTAAATGAGAGTCAAAAACATTCAAACAAAGCTAATTAAATCAAAATAAAAGTCAAGTACATTCTACAAAGCTAATTGAATCAAATGAAAGTCAAACACATTCAAACAAAGCTAATTGAATCAAATGAAAGTCAAGTACATTCAACAAAGCTAATAGAATCAAATGAAAGTCAAACACATTCAAACAAAGCAAATTGAATCAAATGCAAGTCAAACACATTCAAACAAAGCTTATTTTAATCAAATGAATGTCAAATACGTTCAACAAAGCTAATTGTATCAAATGAAAGTTAAACACATTAAAATAAAGCTATTTGAATCAAATGAAAGTCAAACGCATTTGAAACAAAGTTATTTAAATAAAATGAAAGTGAAATGCATTCTAAAAAGCTTATTGAATCAAATGAAAGTTAAACGCATTCAAACAAAGCTATTTGAATCAAATGAGAGTCAAATACATTCTACAAAGCTAATTGAATCAAATGAAAGTCAAACTCATTCAAACAAAGCTAATTGAATCAAATGAAAGTCAAATACATTCTACAAAGCTAATTGAATCAAATGAATGTCAAATACGTTCAACAAAGCTAATTGTATCAAATGAAAGTCAAACACATTAAAATAAAGCTATTTGAATCAAATGAAAGTCAAACGCATTGAAACAAAGTTATTTAAATCAAATGAAAGTGAAATGCATTCTACAAAGCTAATTGAATCAAATGAAAGTTAAACGCATTCAAACAAAGCTATTTGAATCAAATGACAGTCAAATACATTTTACAAAGCTAATTGAACCAAATGAAAGTCAAACTCATTCAAACAAAGCTAATTGAATCAAATGAAAGTCAAATACATTCTACAAAGCTAATTGAATCAAATGAAAATCAAACACATTCAAATAAAGGTATTTGAATCAAATGAAAGTCAAACACATTCAAACAAAGCTATTTTAATTAAATGAATGTCAAATACATTCTACAAAGCTAATTGAATCAAATGAAAGTCCAACACATTCAAATAAAGCTATTTGAATCAAATGAAAGTCAAATACATTCTACAAAAGCTAATTGAATCAAATGAAAGTCAAACACATTCAAACAAAGCTATTTGAATCAAATGAGAGTCAAATAAATTCAAACAAAGCTAATTTAAACAAATAAAAGTAAAATACATTCTACAAAGCTAATTGCATCAAATGAAAGTCAAACACATTCAAACAAAGCCTTTTAAATCAACTGAAAGTCAAACACATTCAAAAAAAGCTTTTTAATTTAAATGATAGTCAAACACATTAAAACAAAGCTATATAAATCAAATGAAAGGGAAATGCATTCTACAAAGCAAATTGAATTAAATTGAAATTCAAACACATTCAAACAAAGCTATTTGAATCAAATGACAGTAAAATACATTCTACAAAGCTAATTGAATCAATTGAAAGTCAAACACATTCAAACAAAGCTATTTGAATCAAAATGAAAGTCAAATACATTCTACAAAGCTAATTGAATCAAATGAAAGTCAAACACATTCAAACAAAGCTAATTAAATCAAATGAAAGTCAAACACATTCAAACAAAGCTATTTTAATTAAATGAAAGTCAAATACATTCAACAAAGCTAATAGAATCAAATGAAAGTCAAACACATTCAAACAAAGCAAATTGAATCAAATGAAAGTCAAACACGTTCAAACAAAGCTATTTTAATCAAATGAATGTCAAATACGTTCAACAAAGCTAATTGTATCAAATAAAGTCAAACACATTAAAATAAAGCTATTTGAATCAAATGAAAGTCAAACGCATTGAAACAAAGTTATTTAAATCAAATGAAAGTGAAATGCATTCTACAAAGCTTATTGAATCAAAGAAAGTTAAACGCATTCAAACAAAGCTATTTGAATCAAATGAGAGTCAAAATACATTCTACAAAGCTAATTGAATCAAATGAAAGTCAAACTCATTCAAACAAAGCTAATTGAATCAAATGAAAGTCAAACTCATTCAAACAAAGCTAATTGAATCAAATGAAAGTCAAATACATTCTACAAAGCTAATTGAAACAAATGAATGTCAAATACATTCTACAAAGCTAATTGAACAAATGAAAGTCAAACACATTCAAACAAAGCTATTTGAATCAAATGAAAGTCAAACACATTCAAACTAAGCCTTTTAAATCAAATAAAAGTCAAAGACATTCAAAAAAAGCTTTTTAATTTAAATGAAAGTCAAACACATTCAAACAAAGCTATATAAATCAATGAAAGTGAAATGCAATCTAAAAAGCAATTGAATCAAATGAAATTCAATCACATTCAAACAAAGCTATTTGAATCAAATGAAAGTCAAATACATTCTACAAAGCTAATTGAATCAAATGAAACTCAAACACATTCAAACAAAGCTATTTGAATCAAATGAGAGTCAAACATGTTCAAACAAGCTAATTAAATCAAATAAAAGTCAAATACATTCTACAAATCTAATTGAATCAAATGAAAGTAAAAAAACATTTCATACAAAGCTATTTGAATCAAATAAAAGTCAAATACATTCTACTAAGCTAATTTGATCAAATCAAAGTCAAACACATTCAAACAAAGCTATTTGAATCAAATGAAAGTAAAATACATTCTACAAAGCTAATTGAATCAAATAAAAGTGAAACACATTCAAACAAAGCTATTTGAATTAAATGAGAGTCAAAAACATTCAAACAAAGCTAATTAAATCAAATAAAAGTCAAGTACATTCTACAAAGCTAATTGAATCAAATGAAAGTCAAACACATTCAAAACAAAGCTAATTGAATCAAATGAAAGTCAAGTACATTCAACAAAGCTAATAGAATCAAATGAAAGTCAAACACATTCAAACAAAGCAAATTGAATCAAATGCAAGTCAAACACATTCAAACAAAGCTATTTTAATCAAATGAATGTCAAATACGTTCAACAAAGCTAATTGTATCAAATGAAAGTTAAACACATTAAAATAAAGCTATTTGAATCAAATGAAAGTCAAAACGCATTGAAACAAAGTTATTTAAATAAAATGAAAGTGAAATGCATTCTAAAAAGCTTATTGAATCAAATGAAAGTTAAACGCATTCAAACAAAGCTATTTGAATCAAATGAGAGTCAAATACATTCTACAAAGCTAATTGAATCAAATGAAAGTCAAACTCATTCAAACAAAGCTAATTGAATCAAATGAAAGTCAAATACATTCTACAAAGCTAATTGAATCAAATGAATGTCAAATACGTTCAACAAAGCTAATTGTATCAAATGAAAGTCAAACACATTAAAATAAAGCTATTTGAATCAAATGAAAGTCAAACGCATTGAAACAAAGTTATTTAAATCAAATGAAAGTGAAATGCATTCTACAAAGCTAATTGAATCAAATGAAGTTAAACGCATTCAAACAAAGCTATTTGAATCAAATGAGAGTCAAATACATTTTACAAAGCTAATTGAACCAAATGAAAGTCAAACTCATTCAAACAAAGCTAATTGAATCAAATGAAAGTCAAATACATTCTACAAAGCTAATTGAATCAAATGAAAATCAAACACATTCAAATAAAGGTATTTGAATCAAATGAAAGTCAAACACATTCAAACAAAGCTATTTTAATTAAATGAATGTCAAATACATTCTACAAAGCTAATTGAATCAAATGAAAGTCCAACACATTCAAACAAAGCTATTTGAATCAAATGAAAGTCAAATACATTCTACAAAGCTAATTGAATCAAATGAAAGTCAAACACATTCAAAACAAAGCTATTTGAATCAAATGAGAGTCAAATAAATTCAAACAAAGCTAATTTAAACAAATAAAAGTAAAATACATCTACAAAGCTAATTGCATCAAATGAAAGTCAAACACATTCAAACAAAGCCTTTTAAATCAACTGAAAGTCAAACACATTCAAAAAAAGCTTTTTAATTTAAATGATAGTCAAACACATTAAAACAAAGCTATATAAATCAAATGAAAGGGAAATGCATTCTACAAAGCAAATTGAATTAAATGAAATTCAAACACATTCAAACAAAGCTATTTGAATCAAATGACAGTAAAATACATTCTACAAAGCTAATTGAATCAATTGAAAGTCAAACACATTCAAACAAAGCTATTTGAATCAAATGAAAGTCAAATACATTCTACAAAGCTAATTGAATCAAATGAAAGTCAAACACATTCAAACAAAGCTAATTAAATCAAATGAAAGTCAAACACATTCAAACAAAGCTATTTTAATTAAATGAAAGTCAAATACATTCAACAAAGCTAATAGAATCAAATGAAAGTCAAACTCATTCAAACAAAGCTAATTGAATCAAAATGAAAGTCAAACTCATTCAAACAAAGCTAATTGAATCAAATGAAAGTCAAATACATTCTACAAAGCTAATTGAAACAAATGAATGTCAAATACATTCTACAAAGCTAATTGAACAAATGAAAGTCAAACACATTCAAACAAAGCTATTTGAATCAAATGAAAGTCAAACACATTCAAACTAAGCCTTTTAAATCAAATAAAAGTCAAAGACATTCAAAAAAAGCTTTTTTAATTTAAATGAAAGTCAAACACATTCAAACAAAGCTATATAAATCAAATGAAAGTGAAATGCAATCTAAAAGCAAATTGAATCAAATGAAATTCAATCACATTCAAACAAAGCTATTTGAATCAAATGAAAGTCAAATACATTCTACAAAGCTAATTGAATCAAATGAAACTCAAACACATTCAAACAAAGCTATTTGAATCAAATGAGAGTCAAACATGTTCAAACAAAGCTAATTAAATCAAATAAAAGTCAAATACATTCTACAAATCTAATTGAATCAAATGAAAGTAAAAAACATTCATACAAAGCTATTTGAATCAAATAAAAGTCAAATACATTCTACTAAGCTAATTTGATCAAATGAAAGTCAAACACATTCAAACAAAGCTATTTGAATCAAATGAAAGTAAATACATTCTACAAAGCTAATTGAATCAAATAAAGTGAAACACATTCAAACAAAGCTATTTGAAATTAAATGAGAGTCAACATTCACAAGCTAATGTCAACATTCACAAAGCTAATTGAATCAAATGAAAGTCAAACACATTCAAAAAAAGCTAATTGAATCAAATGAAAGTCAAACATTAAACAAAGTAATAAATAAATGAAAGTAAACACAAAAAGCAAATTGAATCAAATGAAAGTCAAACCATTCAAACAAAGCTATTTAATCAAAATGAAAGTCAAATACATTCTACAAAGCTAATTGAATCAAATGAAAGTCAAACTCATTCAAACAAAGCTAATTGAATCAAATGAAAGTCAAACACATTCAACAAAGCTATTTGAATCAAATGAAGTCAAATACAGTTTAACAAAGCTAATTGATCAAATGAAAGTCAAACACATTAAAAAAAGCTATTTGAATCAAATGAAAGTCAAACGCATTGAAACAAATTATTAAATCAAATGAAAGTGAAATATTCACAAAGCTAAATTGAATCAAATGAAAAGTAAACATTAAAAAAAGCTATTGAATCAAATGAAGTCAAAATTAAACAAAGTAAAATCAAATGAAAGTAAATCATTCAAACAAACTAATTGAATCAAATGAAAGTAAAGCATTCTACAAAGCTAATTGAATCAAATGAAAATCAAAACATTCAAAAAAGCTATTTGAATCAAATGAAAGTCAAACACATTCAAACAAAGCTATTTTAATTCAAATGAATGTCAAATACATTCTACAAAGCTAATTGAATCAAATGAAAGTCAAACACATTCAAATAAAGCTATTTGAATCAAATGAAAGTCAAATACATTCTACAAAGCTAATTGAATCAAATGAAAGTCAAACACATTCAAACAAAGCTATTTGAATCAAATGAAGAGTCAAATAAATTCAAACAAAGCTAATTTAAACAAATAAAGTAAAATACATTCTACAAAGCTAATTGCATCAAATGAAAGTCAAACACATTCAAACAAAGCCTTTTTAAAACAACTGAAAGTCAAACACATTTAAAAAAAGCTTTTTAATTTAAATGATAGTCAAACACATTCAAACAAAGCTATATAAATCAAATGAAAGTGAAATGCATTCTACAAAGCAAATTGAATTAAATGAAATTCAAACACATTCAAACAAAGCTATTTGAATCAAATGACAGTCAAATACATTCTACAAAGCTAATTGAATCAAATGAAAGTCAAACACAGTCAAACAAAGTTATTTGAATCAAATGACAGTAAAATACATTCTACAAAGCTAATTGAATCAATTGAAAGTCAAACACATTCAAACAAAGCTATTTGAATCAAATGAAAGTCAAATACATTCTACAAAGCTACTTGAATCAAATGAAAGTCAAACACAATCAAACAAAGCTAATTGAATCAAATGAAAGTCAAACACATTCAAACAAAGCTATTTTAATTAAATGAAAGTCAAATACATTCTACAAAGCTAATTGAATCAAATGAAAGTCAAACACATTCAAACAAAGCTATTTTAATTAAATGAATGTCAAATACATTCTATAAAGCTAGTTGAATCAAATGAAAGTGAAACACATTCAAACAAAGCTATTTGAAAAAAATGAAAGTCAAATACATTCTACAAAGCAAATTGAAACAAATGAAAGTCAAACACAGTCAAACAAAGTTATTTGACTCAAATGAAAGTCACATACATTCTACAATGCTAATTGAACAAATGAAAGTCAAACACATTCAAACAAAGCTATTTGAATCAAATGAAAGTCAAACACATTCAAACAAAGCCTTTTAAATCAAATAAAAGTCAAACACATTCAAAAAAAGCTTTTTAATTTAAATGAAAGTCAAACACATTCAAACAAAGCTATATAAATCAAATGAAAGTGAAATGCAATCTACAAAGCAAATTGAATCAAATGAAATTCAATCACATTCAAACAAAGCTATTTGAATCAAATGAAAGTCAAATACATTCTACAAAGCTAATTGAATCAAATGAAACTCAAACACATTCAAACAAAGCTATTTGAATCAATTGATAGTCAAACATGTTCAAACAAAGCTAATTAAATCAAATAAAAGTCAAATACATTCTACAAAGCTAATTGAATCAAATGAAAGTCAAAAACATTCAAACAAAGCTATTTGAATCAAATGAAAGTCAAATACATTCTACTAAGCTAATTGGATCAAATGAAAGTCAAACACATTCAAACAAAGCTATTTGAATCAAATGAAAGTCAAATACGTTCTACAAAGCTAATTGAATCAAATAAAAGTGAAACACATTCAAACAAAGCTATTTGAATTAAATGAGAGAAAAAAACATTCAAACAAAGCTAATTAAATCAAATAAAAGTCAAATACATTCTACAAAGCTAGTTGAATCAAATGAAAGTCAAACACATTCAAACAAAGCTATTTGAATCAAATGAAAGTCAAATACATTCAACAAAGTAATAGAATCAAATGAAAGTCAAACACATTCAAACAAAGCAAATTAAATCAAATGAAAGTCAAACACATTCAAACAAAGCTATTTTAATCAAATGAATGTCAAATACGTTCAACAAAGCTAATTGTCTCAAATGAAAGTCAAACACATTAAAATAAAGCTATTTGAATCAAATGAAAGTCAAACGCATTGAAACAAAGTTATTTAAATCAAATGAAAGTGAAATGCATTCTACAAAGCTTATTGAATCAAATAAAAGTTAAACGCATTCAAACAAAGCTATTTGAATCAAATGAGTGTCAAATACATTCTACAAAGCTAATTGAATCAAATCAAAGTCAAACTCATTCAAACAAAGCTAATTGAATCAAATGAAAGTCAAATACATTCTACAAAGCTAATTGAATCAAATGAATGTCAAATACGTTTAACAAAGCTAATTGTATCAAATGAAAGTCAAACACATTAAAATAAAGCTATTTGAATCAAATGAAAGTCAAACGCATTGAAACAAAGTTATTTAAATCAAATGAAAGTGAAATGCATTCTACAAAGCTAATTGAATCAAATGAAAGTTAAACGCATTCAAACAAAGCTATTTGGATCAAATGAGAGTCAAATACATTCTACAAAGCTAATTGAATCAAATGAAAGTCAAACTCATTCAAACAAAGCTAATTGAATCAAATGAAAGTCAAATACATTCTACAAAGCTAATTGAATCAAATGAAAATCAAACACATTCAAATAAAGCTATTTGAATCAAATGAAAGTCAAACACATTCAAACAAAGCTATTTTAATTAAATGAATGTCAAATACATTCTACAAAGCTAATTGAATCAAATGAAAGTCAAACACATTCAAATAAAGCTATTTGAATCAAATGAAAGTCAAATACATTCTACTAAGCTAATTGAATCAAATGAAAGTCAAACACATTTAAACAAAGCTATTTGAATCAAATGAGAGTCAAATAAATTCAAACAAAGCTAATTAAATCAAATAAAAGTAAAATACATTCTACAAAGCTAATTGAATCAAATCAAAGTCAAACTCATTCAAACAAAGCTAATTGAATCAAATGAAAGTCAAATACATTCTACAAAGCTAATTGAATCAAATGAATGTCAAATACGTTTAACAAAGCTAATTGTATCAAATGAAAGTCAAACACATTAAAATAAAGCTATTTGAATCAAATGAAAGTCAAACGCATTGAAACAAAGTTATTTAAATCAAATGAAAGTGAAATGCATTCTACAAAGCTAATTGAATCAAATGAAAGTTAAACGCATTCAAACAAAGCTATTTGGATCAAATGAGAGTCAAATACATTCTACAAAGCTAATTGAATCAAATGAAAGTCAAACTCATTCAAACAAAGCTAATTGAATCAAATGAAAGTCAAATACATTCTACAAAGCTAATTGAATCAAATGAAAATCAAACACATTCAAATAAAGCTATTTGAATCAAATGAAAGTCAAACACATTCAAACAAAGCTATTTTAATTAAATGAATGTCAAATACATTCTACAAAGCTAATTGAATCAAATGAAAGTCAAACACATTCAAATAAAGCTATTTGAATCAAATGAAAGTCAAATACATTCTACAAAGCTAATTGAATCAAATGAAAGTCAAACACATTCAAACAAAGCTATTTGAATCAAATGAGAGTCAAATAAATTCAAACAAAGCTAATTTAAACAAATAAAAGTAAAATACATTCTACAAAGCTAATTGCATCAAATGAAAGTCAAACACATTCAAACAAAGCCTTTTAAATCAACGGAAAGTCAAACACATTAAAAAAAAGCTTTTTAATTTAAATGATAGTCAAACACATTCAAACAAAGCTATATAAATCAAATGAAAGTGAAATGCATTCTACAAAGCAAATTGAATTAAATGAAATTCAAACACATTCAAACAAAGCTATTTGAATCAAATGACAGTCAAATACATTCTACAAAGCTAAATGAATCAAATGAAAGTCAAACACATTCAAACAAAGCTATTTGAATCAAATGAAAGTCAAATACATTCTACAAAGCTAATTGAATCAAATGAAAGTCAAACACATTGAAACAAATCTATTTGAATCAAATGAAAGTCAAACACATTCAAACAAAGATTTTGAATCAAATGAAAGTCAAATACATTCTACAAAGCTAATTGAATCAAATGAAAGTCAAACACATTCAAATAAAGCTATTTGAATCAAATGAAAGTCAAATACATTCTACAAAGCTAATTGAATCAAATGAAAGTCAAACACATTCAAATAAAGCTGTTGGAATCAAAGGAGAGTCAAATAAATTCAAACAAAGCTAATTAAATCAAATAAAAGTAAAATACATTCTACAAAGCTAATTGAATCAAATGAAAGTCAAACACATTCAAACAAAGCCTTTTAAATCAAATAAAAGTCAAACACATTCAAAAAAAGCTTTTTAATTTAAATGAAAGTCAAACACATTCAAACAAAGCTATATAAATCAAATGAAAGTGAAATGCAATCTACAAAGCAAATTGAATCAAATGAAATTCAATCACATTCAAACAATGCTATTTGAATCAAATGAAAGTCAAATACATTTTACAAAGCTAATTGAATCAAATGAAACTCAAACACATTCAAACAAAGCTATTTGAATCAAATGAGAGTCAAACATGTTCAAACAAAGCTATTTAAATCAAATAAAAGTCAAATACATTCTACAAAGCTAATTGAATCAAATGAAAGTCAAAACATTCAAACAAAGCTATTTGAATCAAATGAAAGTCAAATACATTCTACTAAGCTTATTGGATCAAATGAAAGTCAAACACATTCAAACAAAGCTATTTGAATCAAATGAAAGTCAAATACGTTCTACAAAGCTAATTGAATCAAATAAAAGTGAAACACATTCAAACAAAGCTAATTGAATCAAATAAAAGTGAAACACATTCAAACAAAGCTATTTGAATTAAATGAGAGTCAAAAACATTCAAACAAAGCTAATTAAATCAAATAAAAGTCAAATACATTCTACAAAGCTAATTGAATCAAATGAAAGTCAAACACATTCAAACAATGCTAATTGAATCAAATGAAAGTCAAATACATTAAACAAAGCTAATAGAATCAAATGAAAGTCAAACACATTCAAACAAAGCAAATTGAATCAAATCAAAGTCAAACACATTCAAACAAAGCTATTTTAATCAAATGAATGTCAAATACGTTCAACAATGCTAATTGTATCAAATGAAAGTCAAACACATTAAAATAAAGCTATTTGAATCAAATGAGAGTCAAATGCATTGAAACAAAGTTATTTAAATCAAATGAAAGTGAAATGCATTCTACAAAGCTAATTGAATCAAATGAAAGTTAAACGCATTCAAACAAAGCTATTTGAATCAAATGAGAGACAAATACATTCTACAAAGCTAATTGAATTAAATGAAAGTCAAACTCATTCAAACAAAGCTAATTGAATCAAATGAAAGTCAAATACATTCTACAAAGCTAATTGAATCAAATGAAAGTCAAACATATTCAAATAAAGCTATTTGAATCAAATGAAAGTCAAACACATTCAAACAAAGCTATTTTAATGAAATGAATGTCAAATACATTCTACAAAGCTATTTGAATCAATTGAAAGTCAAAAATATTCAAATAAAGCTATTTGAATCAAATGAAAGTCAAATACATTCTACAAAGCTAATTGCATCAAATGAAAGTCAAAAACATTCAAACAAAGCTATTTGAATCAAATGAAAGTCAAATACATTCTACTAAGCTAATTGGGTGAAATGAAAGTCAAACACATTCAAACAAAGCTAATTGAATCCAATGAACGTCAAATACATTCACCAAAGCTAATAGAATCAAATGAAAATCAAACACATTCAAACAAAGCAAATTGAATCAAATGAAAATCAAACACATACAAACAAAGCTATTTTAATCAAATGAATGTCAAATACGTTCAACAAAGCTAATTGTATCAAATGAAAGTCAAACACATTAAAATAAAGCTATTTGAATCAAATGAAAGTCAAATGCATTGAAACAAAGTTATTTAAATCAAATGAAAGTGAAAGGCATTCTACAAAGCTAATTGAATCAAATGAAAGTTAAACGCATTCAAACAAAGCTATTTGAATCAAATGAGAGACAAATACATTCTACAAAGCTAATTGAATCAAATGAAAGTCAAACTCATTCAAACAAAGCTAATTGAATCAAATGAAAGTCAAATACATTCTACAAAGCTAATTGAATCAAATGAAAGTCAAACATATTCAAATAAAGCTATTTGAATCAAATGAAAGTCAAAAACATTCAAACAAAGCTATTTTAATTAAATGAATGTCAAATACATTCTACAAAGCTATTTGAATCAATTGAAAGTAAAAAACATTCAAATAAAGCTATTTGAATCAAATGAAAGTCAAATACATTCTACAAAGCTAATTGCATCAAATGAAAGTCAAAAACATTCAAACAAAGCTATTTGAATCAAATGAAAGTCAAATACATTCTACTAAGCTAATTGAATCAAATGAAAGTCAAACACATTCAAACAAAGCTGTTTGAATCAAAGGAAAGTCAAATAAATTCAAACAAAGCTAATTAAGTCAAATAAAAGTAAAATACATTCTACAAAGCTAATTGAATCAAATGAAAGTCAAACACATTCAAACAAAGCCTTTTAAATCAAATAAAAGTCAAACACATTCAAAAAAAGCTTTTTAATTTAAATGAAAGTCAAACACATTCAAACAAAGCTATATAAATCAAATGAAAGTGAAATGCAATCTACAAAGCAAATTAAATCAAATGAAATTCAATCACATTCAAACAATGCTATTTGAATCAAATGAAAGTCAAATACATTTTACAAAGCTAATTGAATCAAATGAAACTCAAACACATTCAAACAAAGCTATTTGAATCAAATGAGAGTCAAACATGTTCAAACAAAGCTAATTAAATCAAATAAAAGTCAAATACATTCTACAAAGCTAATTGAATCAAATGAAAGTCAAAACATTCAAACAAAGCTATTTGAATCAAATGAAAGTCAAATACATTCTACTAAGCTTATTGGATCAAATGAAAGTCAAACACATTCAAACAAAGCTATTTGAATCAAATGAAAGTCAAATACGTTCTACAAAGCTAATTGAATCAAATAGAAGTGAAACACATTCAAACAAAGCTAATTTAATCAAATAAAAGTGAAACACATTCAAACAAAGCTATTTGAATTAAATGAGAGTAAAAAACATTCAAACAAAGCTAATTAAATCAAATAAAAGTCAAACACATTCTACAAAGCTAATTGAATCAAATGAAAGTCAAACACATTCAAACAAAGCTAATTGAATCAAATGAAAGTCAAATACATTCAACAAAGCTAATAGAATCAAATGAAAGTAAAACACATTCAAACAAAGCAAATTGAATCAAATTAAAGTCAAACACATTCAAACAAAGCTATTTTAATCAAATGAATGTCAAATACGTTAAACAATGCTAATTGTATCAAATGAAAGTCAAACACATTAAAATAAAGCTATTTGAATCAAATGAGAGTCAAATGCATTGAAACAAAGTTATTTAAATCAAATGAAAGTGAAATGCATTCTACAAAGCTAATTGAATCAAATGAAAGTTAAACGCATTCAAACAAAGCTATTTGAATCAAATGAGAGACAAATACATTCTACAAAGCTAATTGAATCAAACGAAAGTCAAACTCATTCAAACAAAGCTAATTGAATCAAATGAAAGTCAAATACATTCTACATAGCTAATTGAATCAAATGAAAGTCAAACATATTCAAATAAAGCTATTTGAATCAAATGAAAGTCAAACACATTCAAACAAAGCTATTTTAATTAAATGAATGTCAAATACATTCTACAAAGCTATTTGAATCAATTGAAAGTCAAAAACATTCAAATAAAGCTATTTGAATCAAATGAAAGTCAAATACATTCTACAAAGCTAATTGCATCAAATGAAAGTCAAAAACATTCAAACAAAGCTATTTGAATCAAATGAAAGTCAAATACATTCTACTAAGCTAATTGGGTGAAATGAAAGTCAAACACATTCAAACAAAGCTAATTGAATCCAATGAACGTCAAATACATTCAACAAAGCTAATAGAATCAAATGAAAGTCAAACACATTCAAACAAAGCAAATTGAATCAAATGAAAATCAAACACAAACAAACAAAGCTATTTTAATCAAATGAATGTCAAATACGTTCAACAAAGCTAATTGTATCAAATGAAAGTCAAACACATTAAAATAAAGCTATTTGAATCAAATGAAAGTCAAATGCATTGAAACAACGTTATTTAAATCAAATGAAAGTGAAATGCATTCTACAAAGCTAATTGAATCAAATGAAAGTTAAACGCATTCAAACAAAGCTATTTGAATCAAATAAGAGTCAAATACATTCTACAAAGCTAATTGAATCAAATGAAAGTCAAACTCATTCAAACAAAGCTAATTAAATCAAATGAAAGTCAAATACATTCTACAAAGCTAATTGAATCAAATGAAAGTCGAACATATTCAAATAAAGCTATTTGAATCAAATGAAAGTCAAACACATTCAAACAAAGCTATTTAAATTAAATGAATGTCAAATACATTCTACAAAGCTAATTTAATCAAATGAAAGTCAAACACATTCAAATAAAGCTATTTGAATCAAATGAAAGTCAAATACATTCTACAAAGCTAATTGAATCAAATGAAAGTAAAACACATTCAAACAAAGCTATTTGAATCAAATGAGAGTCAAATAAATTCAAACAAAGCTAATTAAATCAAATAAAAGTAAAATACATTCTACAAAGCTAATTGCATCAAATGAAAGTCAAACTCATTCAAACAAAGCCTTTTAAATCAAATGAAAGTCAAACACATTAAAAAAAAGCTTTTTAATTTAAATGAAAGTCAAACACATTCGAACAAAGCTATATAAATCAAATGAAAGTGAAATGCATTCTACAAAGCAAATTGAAATAAATGAAATTCAAACACATTCAAACAAAGCTATTTGAATCAAATGACAGTCAAATACATTCTACAAAGCTAATTGAATCAAATGAAAGTCAAACACAATCAAACAAAGTTATTTGACACAAATGAAAGTCAAATACATTCTACAAAGCTAATTGAATCAAATGAAAGTCAAACACATTCAAACAAAGTTATTTGAATCAAATGAAAGTCAAACACATTCAAACAAAGATTTTGAATCAAATGAAAGTCAAATACATTCTACAAAGCTAATTGAATCAATTGAAAGTCAAACACATTCAAATAAAGCTATTTGAATCAAATGAAAGTCAAATACATTCTACAAAGCTAATTAAATCAAATGAAAGTCAAACACATTCAAACAAAGCTATTTAAATCAAAGGAGAGTCAAATAAATTCAAACAAAGCTAATTAAATCAGATAAAAGTAAAATACATTCTACAAAGCTAATTGAATCAAATGAAAGTCAAACACATTCAAACAAAGCCTTTTAAAACAAATGAAAGTCAAACACATTCAAAAAAAGCTTTTTAATTTAAATGAAAGTCAAACACATTCAAACAAAGCTATATAAATCAAATGAAAGTGAAATGCATTCTACAAAGCAAATTGATTAAATGAAATTCAAACACATTCAAACAAAGCTATTTGAATCAAATGACAGTCAAACACATTCTACAAAGCTAATTGAATCAATTGAAAGTCAAACACATTCAAACAAAGCTATTTGAATTAAATGAAAGTCAAATACATTCTACAAAGCTAATTGAATCAAATGAAAGTCAAACACATTCAAACAAAGCTATTTGAAGAAAATGAAAGTCAAATACATTTAACAAAGCAAATTGAATCAAATGAAAGTCAAACACAGTCAAACAAAGTTATTAAATTCAAATGAAAGTCAAATACATTCTACAAAGCTAATTGAATCAAATGAAAGTCAAACACATTCAAACAAAGCTTATTAAATCAAATAAAAGTCAAATACATTCTACAAAGCTAATTGAATCATAAAAAAGTCAAACACATTCAAACAAAGCTAATTGAATCAAATGGAAGTCAAATACATTCTATAAAGCTAATAGAATTAAATTAAAGTCAAACACATTCAGAATAAGCTAATTAAATTTAATGAAAGTCAAACTCATTCAAACAAAGCTTTCGAATCAAGTGAAAGTCAAATACATTCTACAAAGCTAATTGAATCAAATGACAGTCAAACACATTCAAACAAAGCTATTTAAATCAAATGAAAGTCAAATACATTCTACAAAGCTATTTGAATCAAATGAAAGTCAAACACATTCAAATAAAGCTATTTGAATCAAATGAAAGTCAAATACATTCTACAAAGCTAATTGAATCAAATGAAAGTAAAACACATTCAAACAAAGCTATTTGAATTAAATGAGAGTCAAATAAATTCAAACAAAGCTAATTAAATCAAATAAAAGTAAAATACATTCTACAAAGCTAATTGCATCAAATGAAAGTCAAACTCATTCAAACAAAGCCTTTTAAATCAAATGAAAGTTAAACACATTAAAAAAAAGCTTTTTAATTTAAATGAAAGTCAAACACATTCAAACAAAGCTATATAAATCAAATGAAAGTGAAATGCATTCTACAAAGAAAATTGAAATAAATGAAATTCAAACACATTCAAACAAAGCTATTTGAATCAAATGACAGTCAAATACATTTTACAAAGCTAATTGAATCAATTGAAAGTCAAACACATTCAAACAAAGCTATTTCAATCAAATGAAAGTCAAATACATTCTACAAAGCTAATTGAATCAAATGAAAGTCAAACATATTCAAACAAAGCTAATTGAATCAAATGAAAGTCAAACACATTCAAACAAAGCTATTTTAATTAAATGAATGTCAAATACATTCTACAAAGCTAATTGAATCAATTGAAAGTCAAACACATTAAAACAAAGCTATTTGAAGAAAATGAAAGTCAAATACATTTTACAAAGCAAATTGAAACAAATGAAAGTCAAACACAGTCAAACAAAGTTATTAAATTCAAATGAAAGTCAAATACATTCTACAAAGCTAATTGAATCAAATGAAAGTCAAACACATTCAAACAAAGCTTATTAAATCAAATAAAAGTCAAATACATTCTACAAAGCTAATTGAATCATAAAAAAGTCAAACACATTCAAACAAAGCTAATTGAATCAAATGGAAGTCAAATACATTCTATAAAGCTAATAGAATTAAATTAAAGTCAAACACATTCAGAATAAGCTAATTAAATTTAATGAAAGTCAAACTCATTCAAACAAAGCTTTCGAATCAAGTTAAACGCATTCAAACAAAGCTATTTGAATCAAATAAGAGTCAAATACATTCTACAAAGCTAATTGAATCAATTGAAAGTCAAACACATTCAAACAAAGCTATTTGAATAAAATTAAAGTCAAATACATTCTACAAAGCTAATTGAATCAAATGAAAGTCAAACACATTCAAACAAAGCTAATTGAATCGAATGAAAGTCAAACACATTCAAACAAAGCTATTTAAATCAAATGAAAGTCAAATACATTCTACAAAGCTATTTGAATCAAATGAAAGTCAAACACATTCAAATAAAGCTATTTGAATCAAATGAAAGTCAAATACATTCTACAAAGCTAATTGAATCAAATGAAAGTAAAACACATTCAAACAAAGCTATTTGAATTAAATGAGAGTCAAATAAATTCAAACAAAGCTAATTAAATCAAATAAAAGTAAAATACATTCTACAAAGCTAATTGCATCAAATGAAAGTCAAACTCATTCAAACAAAGCCTTTTAAATCAAATGAAAGTTAAACACATTAAAAAAAAGCTTTTTAATTTAAATGAAAGTCAAACACATTCAAACAAAGCTATATAAATCAAATGAAAGTGAAATGCATTCTACAAAGAAAATTGAAATAAATGAAATTCAAACACATTCAAACAAAGCTATTTGAATCAAATGACAGTCAAATACATTTTACAAAGCTAATTGAATCAATTGAAAGTCAAACACATTCAAACAAAGCTATTTCAATCAAATGAAAGTCAAATACATTCTACAAAGCTAATTGAATCAAATGAAAGTCAAACATATTCAAACAAAGCTAATTGAATCAAATGAAAGTCAAACACATTCAAACAAAGCTATTTTAATTAAATGAATGTCAAATACCTTCTACAAAGCTAATTGAATCAATTGAAAGTCAAACACATTAAAACAAAGCTATTTGAAGAAAATGAAAGTCAAATACATTTTACAAAGCAAATTGAAACAAATGAAAATCAAACACAGTCAAACAACGTTATTTGACTCAAATGAAAGTCAAATACATTCTACAAAGCTAATTGAATCAAATGAAAGTCAAACACATTCAAATAAAGCTATTTGAATCAAATGAAAGTTAAATACGTTCTACAAAGCTAACTGTATCAAATGAAAGTCAAACGCAATCAAATAAGGCTATTTGAGTCAAATGAAAGTCAAACACATTCAAACAAAGTTGTTTAAATTAAATGAAAGTGAAATGTATTCTACAAAGCTAATTGAATCAAATGAAAGTTAAACGCATTCAAACAAAGCTATTTGAATCAAATGAGAGTCAAATACATTCTACAAAGCTAATTGAATCAAATGAAAGTCAAACACATTCAAACAAAGCTAATTGAATCAAATGAAAGTTAAATACATTCAACAAAGCTAATAGAATCAAATGAAAGTCAAACACATTCAAACAAAGCTAATTGAATCAAATGAAAGTCAAGCACATTCAAACAAAGCTATTTTAATCGAATGAAAGTCAATTACATTCTACAAAGCTAATTGAATCAAATGAAAGTCAAACACATTCAAACAAAGCTATTTGAATCAAATTAAAGTTAAACACATTCAAACAAAGCTATTTGAATCAAATGAGAGTCAAATACATTCAAACAAAGCTAATTAAATCAAATAAAAGTCAAATACATTCTACAAAGCTAATTGAATCAAATGAAAGTCAAACATATTCAAAACAAAGCTAATTGTATTAACTGAAAGTCAAATACATTCAACAAAGCGAATTGAATCAAATGAAAGTAAAACACATTCAAACAAAGCTAATTGAATCATATGAAAGTTAAACACATTTAAACAAAGATTTCGTATTAAATGAAAGTCAAATACATTCTACAAAGCTAATTGAATCAAATGAAAGTCAAACACATTCAAATAAAGCTATTTGAATCAAATGAAAGTCAAATACATTCTACAAAGAAAATTGAATCAAATGAAAGTCAAACACAGTCAAACAAAGTTATTTGATTTAAATGAAATTCAAATACATTCTACAAAGCTAATTGAATCAAATTAAAGTCAAACACATTCAAACAAAGCTGTTTGAATCAAATGAGAGTCAAATAAATTCAAACAAAGCTAATTTAAACAAATAAAAGTAAAATACATTCTACAAAGCTAATTGCATCAAATGAAAGTCAAACACATTCAAACAAAGCCTTTTAAATCAACGGAAAGTCAAACACATTAAAAAAAAGCTTTTTAATTTAAATGATAGTCAAACACATTCAAACAAAGCTATATAAATCAAATGAAAGTGAAATGCATTCTACAAAGCAAATTGAATTAAATGAAATTCAAACACATTCAAACAAAGCTATTTGAATCAAATGACAGTCAAATACATTCTACAAAGCTAATTGAATCAAATGAAAGTCAAACACATTCAAACAAAGCTATTTGAATCAAATGAAAGTCAAATACATTCTACAAAGCTAATTGAATCAAATGAAAGTCAAACACATTGAAACAAATCTATTTGAATCAAATGAAAGTCAAACACATTCAAACAAAGATTTTGAATCAAATGAAAGTCAAATACATTCTACAAAGCTAATTGAATCAAATGAAAGTCAAACACATTCAAATAAAGCTATTTGAATCAAATGAAAGTCAAATACATTCTACAAAGCTAATTGAATCAAATGAAAGTCAAACACAATCAAATAAAGCTATTGGAATCAAAGGAGAGTCAAATAAATTCAAACAAAGCTAATTAAATCAAATAAAAGTAAAATACATTCTACAAAGCTAATTGAATCAAATGAAAGTCAAACACATTCAAACAAAGCCTTTTAAATCAAATAAAAGTCAAACACATTCAAAAAAAGCTTTTTAATTTAAATGAAAGTCAAACACATTCAAACAAAGCTATATAAATCAAATGAAAGTGAAATGCAATCTACAAAGCAAATTGAATCAAATGAAATTCAATCACATTCAAACAATGCTATTTGAATCAAATGAAAGTCAAATACATTTTACAAAGCTAATTGAATCAAATGAAACTCAAACACATTCAAACAAAGCTATTTGAATCAAATGAGAGTCAAACATGTTCAAACAAAGCTATTTAAATCAAATAAAAGTCAAATACATTCTACAAAGCTAATTGAATCAAATGAAAGTCAAAACATTCAAACAAAGCTATTTGAATCAAATGAAAGTCAAATACATTCTACTAAGCTTATTGGATCAAATGAAAGTCAAACACATTCAAACAAAGCTATTTGAATCAAATGAAAGTCAAATACGTTCTACAAAGCTAATTGAATCAAATAGAAGTGAAACACATTCAAACAAAGCTAATTTAATCAAATAAAAGTGAAACACATTCAAACAAAGCTATTTGAATTAAATGAGAGTCAAAAACATTCAAACAAAGCTAATTAAATCAAATAAAAGTCAAACACATTCTACAAAGCTAATTGAATCAAATGAAAGTCAAACACATTCAAACAAAGCTAATTGAATCAAATGAAAGTCAAATACATTCAACAAAGCTAATAGAATCAAATGAAAGTAAAAACACATTCAAACAAAGCAAATTGAATCAAATTAAAGTCAAACACATTCAAACAAAGCTATTTTAATCAAATGAATGTCAAATACGTTAAACAATGCTAATTGTATCAAATGAAAGTCAAACACATTAAAATAAAGCTATTTGAATCAAATGAGAGTCAAATGCATTGAAACAAAGTTATTTAAATCAAATGAAAGTGAAATGCATTCTACAAAGCTAATTGAATCAAATGAAAGTTAAACGCATTCAAACAAAGCTATTTGAATCAAATGAGAGACAAATACATTCTACAAAGCTAATTGAATCAAACGAAAGTCAAACTCATTCAAACAAAGCTAATTGA
The DNA here is from genome assembly GCF_001683475.1 of Chenopodium quinoa. NCBI lineage: Eukaryota > Viridiplantae > Streptophyta > Magnoliopsida > Caryophyllales > Amaranthaceae > Chenopodium > Chenopodium quinoa. Next base: position 14,177 of record NW_018744145.1, on the reverse strand, counting down.
ATCAAATGAAAGTCAAATACATTCTACATAGCTAATTGAATCAAATGAAAGTCAAACATATTCAAATAAAGCTATTTGAATCAAATGAAAGTCAAATACATTCAAACAAAGCTATTTTAATTAAATGAATGTCAAATACATTCTACAAAGCTATTTGAATCAATTGAAAGTCAAAAAACATTCAAATAAAGCTATTTGAATCAAATGAAAGTCAAATACATTCTACAAAGCTAATTGCATCAAATGAAAGTCAAAAACATTCAAACAAAGCTATTTGAATCAAATGAAAGTCAAATACATTCTACTAAGCTAATTGGGTGAAATGAAAGTCAAACACATTCAAACAAAGCTAATTGAATCCAATGAACGTCAAATACATTCAACAAAGCTAATAGAATCAAATGAAAGTCAAACACATTCAAACAAAGCAAATTGAATCAAATGAAAATCAAACACAAACAAACAAAGCTATTTTAATCAAATGAATGTCAAATACGTTCAACAAAGCTAATTGTATCAAATGAAAGTCAAACACATTAAAATAAAGCTATTTGAATCAAATGAAAGTCAAATGCATTGAAACAAAGTTATTTAAATCAAATGAAAGTGAAATGCAATCTACAAAGCTAATTGAATCAAATGAAAGTTAAACGCATTCAAACAAAGCTATTTGAATCAAATGAGAGTCAAATACATTCTACAAAGCTAATTGAATCAAATGAAAGTCAAACTCATTCAAACAAAGCTAATTAAATCAAATGAAAGTCAAATACATTCTACAAAGCTAATTGAATCAAATGAAAGTCGAACATATTCAAATAAAGCTATTTGAATCAAATGAAAGTCAAACACATTCAACCAAAGCTATTTAAATTAAATGAATGTCAAATACATTCTACAAAGCTAATTTAATCAAATGAAAGTCAAACACATTCAAATAAAGCTATTTGAATCAAATGAAAGTCAAATACATTCTACAAAGCTAATTGAATCAAATGAAAGTAAAACACATTCAAACAAAGCTATTTGAATCAAATGAGAGTCAAATAAATTCAAACAAAGCTAATTAAATCAAATAAAAGTAAAATACATTCTACAAAGCTAATTGCATCAAATGAAAGTCAAACTCATTCAAACAAAGCCTTTTAAATCAAATGAAAGTCAAACACATTAAAAAAAAGCTTTTTAATTTAAATGAAAGTCAAACACATTCGAACAAAGCTATATAAATCAAATGAAAGTGAAATGCATTCTACAAAGCAAATTGAAATAAATGAAATTCAAACACATTCAAACAAAGCTATTTGAATCAAATGACAGTCAAATACATTCTACAAAGCTAATTGAATCAAATGAAAGTCAAACACAATCAAACAAAGTTATTTGACACAAATGAAAGTCAAATACATTCTACAAAGCTAATTGAATCAAATGAAAGTCAAACACATTCAAACAAAGTTATTTGAATCAAATGAAAGTCAAACACATTCAAACAAAGATTTTGAATCAAATGAAAGTCAAATACATTCTACAAAGCTAATTGAATCAATTGAAAGTCAAACACATTCAAATAAAGCTATTTGAATCAAATGAAAGTCAAATACATTCTACAAAGCTATTTAAATCAAAGGAGAGTCAAATAAATTCAAACAAAGCTAATTAAATCAGATAAAAGTAAAATACATTCTACAAAGCTAATTGAATCAAATGAAAGTCAAACACATTCAAACAAAGCCTTTTAAAACAAATGAAAGTCAAACACATTCAAAAAAAGCTTTTTAATTTAAATGAAAGTCAAACACATTCAAACAAAGCTATATAAATCAAATGAAAGTGAAATGCATTCTACAAAGCAAATTGATCTAAATGAAATTCAAACACATTCAAACAAAGCTATTTGAATCAAATGACAGTCAAACACATTCTACAAAGCTAATTGAATCAATTGAAAGTCAAACACATTCAAACAAAGCTATTTGAATTAAATGAAAGTCAAATACATTCTACAAAGCTATTGAATCAAATGAAAGTCAAACACATTCAAACAAAGCTATTTGAAGAAAATGAAAGTCAAATACATTTTACAAAGCAAATTGAATCAAATGAAAGTCAAAAACAGTCAAACAAAGTTATTAAATTCAAATGAAAGTCAAATACATTCTACAAAGCTAATTGAATCAAATGAAAGTCAAACACATTCAAACAAAGCTTATTAAATCAAATAAAAGTCAAATACATTCTACAAAGCTAATTGAATCATAAAAAAGTCAAACACATTCAAACAAAGCTAATTGAATCAAATGGAAGTCAAATACATTCTATAAAGCTAATAGAATTAAATTAAAGTCAAACACATTCAGAATAAGCTAATTAAATTTAATGAAAGTCAAACACATTCAAACAAAGCTTTCGAATCAAGTGAAAGTCAAATACATTCTACAAAGCTAATTGAATCAAATGACAGTCAAACACATTCAAACAAAGCTATTTGAATCAAATGAAAGTCAAATACATTCTACAAAGCTATTTGAATCAAATGAAAGTCAAACACATTCAAATAAAGCTATTTGAATAAAATGAAAGTCAAATACATTCTACAAAGCTAATTGAATCAAATGAAAGTAAAACACATTCAAACAAAGCTATTTGAATTAAATGAGAGTCAAATAAATTCAAACAAAGCTAATTAAATCAAATAAAAGTAAAATACATTCTACAAAGCTAATTGCATCAAATGAAAGTCAAACTCATTCAAACAAAGCCTTTTAAATCAAATGAAAGTTAAACACATTAAAAAAAAGCTTTTTAATTTAAATGAAAGTCAAACACATTCAAACAAAGCTATATAAATCAAATGAAAGTGAAATGCATTCTACAAAGAAAATTGAAATAAATGAAATTCAAACACATTCAAACAAAGCTATTTGAATCAAATGACAGTCAAATACATTTTACAAAGCTAAATGAATCAATTGAAAGTCAAACACATTCAAACAAAGCTATTTCAATCAAATGAAAGTCAAATACATTTTACAAAGCTAATTGAATCAAATGAAAGTCAAACATATTCAAACAAAGCTAATTGAATCAAATGAAAGTCAAACACATTCAAACAAAGCTATTTTAATTAAATGAATGTCAAATACATTCTACAAAGCTAATTGAATCAATTGAAAGTCAAACACATTAAAACAAAGCTATTTGAAGAAAATGAAAGTCAAATACATTTTACAAAGCAAATTGAAACAAATGAAAATCAAACACAGTCAAACAACGTTATTTGACTCAAATGAAAGTCAAATACATTCTACAAAGCTAATTGAATCAAATGAAAGTCAAACACATTCAAATAAAGCTATTTGAATCAAATGAAAGTCAAATACGTTGTACAAAGCTAACTGTATCAAATGAAAGTCAAACGCAATCAAATAAGGCTATTTGAGTCAAATGAAAGTCAAACACATTCAAACAAAGTTGTTTAAATTAAATGAAAGTGAAATGTATTCTACAAAGCTAATTGAATCAAATGAAAGTTAAACGCATTCAAACAAAGCTATTTGAATCAAATGAGAGTCAAATACATTCTACAAAGCTAATTGAATCAAATGAAAGTCAAACACATTCAAACAAAGCTAATTGAATCAAATGAAAGTTAAATACATTCAACAAAGCTAATAGAATCAAATGAAAGTCAAACACATTCAAACAAAGCTAATTGAATCAAATGAAAGTCAAGCACATTCAAACAAAGCTATTTTAATCGAATGAAAGTCAATTACATTCTACAAAGCTAATTGAATCAAATGAAAGTCAAACACATTCAAACAAAGCTATTTGAATCAAATTAAAGTCAAAAACATTCAAACAAAGCTATTTGAATCAAATGAGAGTCAAATACATTCAAACAAAGCTAATTAAATCAAATAAAAGTCAAATACATTCTACAAAGCTAATTGAATCAAATGAAAGTCAAACATATTCAAAACAAAGCTAATTGTATTAACTGAAAGTCAAATACATTCAACAAAGCGAATTGAATCAAATGAAAGTAAAACACATTCAAACAAAGCTAATTGAATCATATGAAAGTTAAACACATTTAAACAAAGATTTCGTATTAAATGAAAGTCAAATACATTCTACAAAGCTAATTGAATCAAATGAAAGTCAAACACATTCAAATAAAGCTATTTGAATCAAATGAAAGTCAAATACATTCTACAAAGAAAATTGAATCAAATGAAAGTCAAACACAGTCAAATAAAGTTATTTGATTTAAATGAAAGTCAAATACATTCTACAAAGCTAATTGAATCAAATTAAAGTCAAACACATTCAAACAAAGCTGTTTGAATCAAATGAGAGTAAAATAAATTCAAACAAAGCTAATTTAATAAAATAAAAGTAAAATACATTCTACAAAGCTAATTGAATCAAATGAAAGTCAAACACATTCAAACAAAGCCTTTTAAATCAAATGAAAGTCAAACACATTCAAAAAAAGCTTTTTCATTTAAATGAAAGTCAAACACATTCAAACAAAGCTATATAAATCAAATGAAAGTGAAATGCATTCTACAAAGCAAATTGAATTAAATGAAATTCAAACACATTCAAACAAAGCTATTTGAATCAAATGACAGTAAAATACATTCTACAAAGCTAATTGAATCAATTGAAAGTCAAACACATTCAAACAAAGCTATTTGAATAAAATGAAAGTCAAATACATTCTACAAAGCTAATTGAATCAAATGAAAGTCAAACACATTCAAACAAAGCTAATTGAATCAAATGAAAGTCAAACACATTCAAACAAAGCTATTTTAATTAAATGAATGTCAAATACATTCTACAAAGCTAGTTGAATCAAATGAAAGTGAAACACATTCAAACAAAGCTATTTGAAGAAAATGAAAGTCAAATACATTCTACAAAGCAAATTGAAACAAATGAAAGTCAAACATAGTCAAACAAAGTTATTTGACTCAAATGAAAGTCACATACATTCTACAAAGCTAATTAAACAAATGAAAGTCAAACACATTCAAACAAAGCTATTTGAATCAAATGAAAGTCAAACACATTCAAACAAAGCCTTTTAAATTAATTAAAAGTCAAACACATTCAAAAAAGCTTTTTAATTTAAATGAAAGTCAAACACATTCAAACAAAGCTATATAAATCACATGAAAGTAGAATGCAATCTACAAAGCAAATTGAATCAAATGAAAGTCAAACACATTCAAACAAAGCTAATTGAATCAAATGAAAGTCAAACACATTCAAACAAAGCTAATTGAATCAAATGAAAATCAAACACATTCAAACAAAGCTAATTGAATCAAATGAAAGTCAAACACATTCAAACAAAGCTATTTTAATTAAATGAATGTCAAATACATTCTACAAAGCTAATTGAATCAAATGAAAGTCAAACACATTCAAACAAAGCTATTTGAAGAAAATGAAATTCAAATACATTCTACAAAGCAAATTGAAACAAATGAAAGTCAAACACAGTCAAACAAAGTTATTTGACTCAAATGAAAGTCAAATACATTCTACAAAGCTAATTGAATCAAATGAAAGTCAAACACATTCAAACAAAGCTATTTGAATCAAATGAAAGTCAAACACATTCAAACAAAGATTTTGAATCAAATGAAAGTCAAATACATTCTACAAAGCTAATTGAATCAAATGAAAGTCAAACACATTCAAATAAAGCTATTTGAATCAAATTAAAGTCAAACACATTCAAACAAAGCTATTTGAATAAAATGAAAATCAAATACATTCAACAAAGCGAATTGAATCAAATGAAAGTAAAACACATTCAAACAAAGCTAATTGAATCATATGAAAGTTAAACACATTTAAAAAAAGATTTCGTATTAAATGAAAGTCAAATACATTCTACAAAGCTAATTGAATCAAATTAAAGTCAAACACATTCAAATAAAGCTATTTGAATCAAATGAAAGTCAAATACATTCTACAAAGAAAATTGAATCAAATGAAAGTCAAACACAGTCAAACAAAGTTATTTGATTTAAATGAAAGTCAAATACATTCTACAAAGCTAATTGAATCAAATGAAAGTCAAACACATTCAAACAAAGCTGTTTGAATCAAATGAGAGTAAAATAAATTCAAACAAAGCTAATTAAATAAAATAAAAGTAAAATACATTCTACAAAGCTAATTGAATCAAATGAAAGTCAAACACATTCAAACAAAGCCTTTTAAATCAAATGAAAGTCAAACACATTCAAACAAAGCTATATAAATCAAATGAAAGTGAAATGCATTCTACAAAGCAAATTGAATTAAATGAAATTCAAACACATTCAAACAAAGCTATTTGAATCAAATGACGGTAAAATACATTCTACAAAGCTAATTGAATCAATTGAAAGTCAAACACATTCAAACAAAGCTATTTGAATAAAATTAAAGTCAAATACATTCTACAAAGCTAATTGAATCAAATGAAAGTCAAACACATTCAAACAAAGCTAATTGAATCGAATGAAAGTCAAACACATTCAAACAAAGCTATTTTAATTAAATGAATGTCAAATACATTCTACAAAGCTAGTTGAATCAAATGAAAGTGAAACACATTCAAACAAAGCTATTTGAAGAAAATGAAAGTCAAATACATTCTACAAAGCAAATTGAAACAAATGAAAGTCAAACACAGTCAAACAAAGTTATTTGACTCAAATGAAAGTCACATACATTCTACAAAGCTAATTGAACAAATGAAAGTCAAACACATTCAAACAAAGCTATTTGAATCAAATGAAAGTCAAACACATTCAAACAAAGCCTTTTAAATCAAATAAAAGTCAAACACATTCAAAAAAAGCTTTTTAATTTAAATGAAAGTCAAACACATTCAAACAAAGCTATATAAATCACATGAAAGTAAAATGCAATCTACAAAGCAAATTGAATCAAATGAAAGTCAAACACATTCAAACAAAGCTAATTGAATCAAATGAAAGTCAAACACATTCAAACAAAGCTAATTGAATCAAATGAAAGTCAAACACATTCAAACAAAGCTAATTGAATCAAATGAAAGTCAAACACATTCAAACAAAGCTATTTTAATTAAATGAACGTCAAATACATTCTACAAAGCTAATTGAATCAAATGAAAGTCAAACACATTCAAACAAAGCTATTTGAAGAAAATGAAAGTCAAATACATTCTACAAAGCAAATTGAAACAAATGAAAGTCAAACACAGTCAAACAAAGTTATTTGACTCAAATGAAAGTCAAATACATTCTACAAAGCTAATTGAATCAAATGAAAGTCAAACACATTCAAACAAAGCTATTTGAATCAAATGAAAGTCAAACACATTCAAACAAAGATTTTGAATCGAATGAAAGTCAAATACATTCTACAAAGCTAATTGAATCAAATGAAAGTCAAACACATTCAAATAAATCTATTTGAATCAAATTAAAGTCAAACACATTCAAACAAAGCTATTTGAATAAAATGAAAGTCAAATACATTCTACAAAGCTAATTGAATTAAATTAAAGTCAAACACATTCAAAATAAGCTAATTGAATTTAATGAGAGTCAAATACATTCAAACAAAGCTAATTAAATCAAATAAAAGTCAAATACATTCTACAAAGCTAATTGAATCAAATGAAAGTCAAACACATTCAAACAAAGCTATTTGAATCAAATGAAAGTTAAACGCATTCAAACAAAGCTATTTGAATCAAATGAAAGTCAAATACATTCTACTAAGCTAATTGAATCAAAAGAAAGTCAAATACATTCAAACAAAGGTATTTGAATCAAATGAGAGTCAAATAAATTCAAACAAAGCTAATTAAATCAAATAAAAGTAAAATACATTCTACAAAGCTAATTGCATCAAATGAAAGTCAAACTCATTCAAACAAAGCCTTTTAAATCAAATGAAAGTCAAACACATTGAAAAAAAGCTTTTTAATTTAAATGAAAGTCAAACACATTCAAACAAAGCTATATAAATCAATTGAAAGTGAAATGCATTCTACAAAGCAAATTGAAATAAATGAAATTCAAACACATACAAACAAAGTTATTTGAATCGAATGACAATCAAATACATTCTACAAAGCTAATTGAATCAATTGAAAGTCAAACACATTCAAACAAAGCTATTTGAATCAAATGAGAGTCAAATACATTCTACAAAGCTAATTGAATCAAATGAAATTTAAACACATTAAAACAAGCTAATTGAATCAAATGAAAGTCAAACACATTCAAACAAAGCTATTTAATTAAATGAATGTCAAATACATTATACAAAGCTAATTGAATCAAATGAAAGTCAAACACATTCAAACAAAGCTATTTGAAGAAAATGAAAGTCAAATACATTCTACAAAGCAAATTGAAACAAATGAAAATCAAACACATTCAAACAACGTTATTTGACTCAAATGAAAGTCAAATACATTCTACAAAGCTAATTGAATCAAATGAAAGTCAAACACATTCAAATAAAGCTATTTGAATCAAATGAAAGTCAAATATGTTCTACAAAGCTAACTGTATCAAATGAAAGTCAAACGCAATCAAATAAAGCTATTTGAGTCAAATGAAAGTCAAACACATTCAAACAAAGCTATTTGAAGAAAATGAAAGTCAAATACCTTCTACAAAGCAAATTGAAACAAATGAAAATCAAACACAATCAAACAACGTTATTTGACTCAAATCAAAGTCAAATACATTCTACAAAGCTAATTGAATCAAATGAAAGTCAAACACATTCAAATAAAGCTATTTAAATCAAATGAAAGTCAAATATGTTCTACAAAGCTAATGTATCAAATGAAAGTCAAACGCAATCAAATAAAGCTATTTGAGTCAAATGAAAGTCAAACACATTCAAACAAAGTTGTTTAAATTAAATGAAAGTGAAATGTATTCTACAAAGCTAATTGAATCAAATGAAAGTTAAACGCATTCAAACAAAGCTATTTGAATCAAATGAGAGTCAAATACATTCTACAAAGCTAATTGAATCAAATGAAAGTCAAACACATTCAAACAAAAGCTAATTGAATCAAATGAAAGTCAAATACATTCAACAAAGCTAATTGAATCAAATGAAAGTCAAACACATTCAAACAAAGCTAATTGAATCAAATGAAAGTCAAGCACATTCAAACAAAGCTATTTTAATCGAATGAAAGTCAAATACATTCTACAAAGCTAATTGAATCAAATGAAAGTCCAACACATTCAAACAAAGTTATTTGAATCAAATGAAAGTCAAACGCATTCAAACAAAGCTATTTGAATCAAATGAGAGTCAAATACATTCAAACAAAGCTAATTAAATCAAATAAAAGTCAAATACATTCTACAAAGCTAATTGAATCAAATGAAAGTCAAACATATTCAAACAAAGCTAATTGTATTAACTAAAAGTCAAATACATTCAACAAAGCGAATTGAATCAAATGAATGTAAAACACATTCAAACAAAGCTAATTGAATCACATGAAATTCAAACACATTCAAACAAAGATTTCGTATTAAATGAAAGTCAAATACATTCTACAAAGCTAATTGAATCAAATGAAAGTCAAACACATTCAAATAAAGCTATTTGAATCAAATGAAAGTCTATTACATTCTACAAGGCAAATTGAATCAAATGAAAGTCAAACACAGTCAAACAAAGTATTAGATTCAAATGAAAGTCAAATACATTCAAACAAAGCTGTTTGAATCAAATGAAAGTCAAACACATTCAAACAAAGCTGTTTGAATTAAATGAGAGTCAAATAAATTCAAACAAAGCTAATTAAATAAAATAAAAGTAAAATACATTCTACAAAGCTAATTGAATCAAATGAAAGTCAAACACATTCAAACAAATCATTTTAAATCAAATGAAAGTCAAACACATTCAAAAAAAGCTTTTTAATTTAAATGAAAGTCAAACACATTCAAACAAAGCTATATAAATCAAATGAAAGTGAAATGCAATCTACAAAGCAAATTGAATTAAATGAAATTCAAACACATTCAAACAAAGCTATTTGAATCAAATGACAGTAAAATACATTCTACAAAGCTAATTGAATCAATTGGAAGTCAAACACATTCAAACAAAGCTATTTGAATAAAATGAAAGTCAAATACATTCTACAAAGCTAATTGAATCAAATGAAAGTCAAACACATTCAAACAAAGCTATTTGAATCAAATGAAAGTCAAATACATTATACAAAGCTAATTGAATCAAATGAAAGTCAAACACATTCAAACAAAGCTAATTGAATCAAATGAAAGTCAAACACATTCAAACAAAGCTATTTTAAATAAATGAATGTCAAATACATTCTACAAAGCTAATTGAATCAAATGAAAGTCAAACACATTCAGACAAAGCTATTTGAAGAAAATGAAAGTCAAATACATTCTACAAAGCAAATTGAAACTAATGAAAGTCAAACACATTCAAACAAAGGTATTTGAATCAAATGAAAGTCAAACACATTCAAACAAAGATTTTGAATCAAATGAAAGTCAAATACATTCTACAAAGCTAATTTAATCAAATGAAAGTCAAACACATTCAAATAAAGCTATTTGAATCAAATGAAAGTCAAATACATTCTACAAAGCTAATTGAATCAAATGAATGTCAAACACATTCAAACAAAGCTATATGAATCAAAGGAGAGTCAAATAAATTCAAACAAAGCTAATTAAATCAGATAAAAGTAAAATACATTCTACAAAGCTAATTGAATCAAATGAAAGTCAAACACATTCAAACAAAGCCTTTTAAATCAAATGAAAGTCAAACACATTCAAAAAAAGCTTTTTAATTTAAATGAAAGTCAAACACATTCAAACAAAGCTATATAAATCAAATGAAAGTGAAATGCATTCAACAAAGCTAATTGATCTAAATGAAATTCAAACACATTCAAACAAAGCTATTTGAATCTAATGACAGTCAAACACACTCTACAAAGCTAATTGAATCAATTGAAAGTCAAACACATTCAAACAAAGCTATTTGAATAAAATGAAAGTCAAATACATTCTACAAAGCTAATTGAATCAAATGAAAGTCAAACACATTCAAACAAAGCTAAATGAATCAAATGAAAGTCAAACACATTCAAACAAAGCTATTTTAATTAAATGAATGTCAAAATACATTCTACAAAGCTAATTGAATCAAATGAAAGTCAAACACATTCAAACAAAGCTATTTGAAGAAAATAAAAGTCAAATACATTCTACAAAGCAAATTGAAACAAATGAGAATCAAACACAGTCAAACAACGTTATTTGACTCAAATGAAAGTCAAATACATTCTACAAAGCTAATTGAATCAAATGAAAGTCAAACACATTCAAATAAAGCTATTTGAATCAAATGAAAGTCAAATATGTTCTACAAAGCTAACTGTATCAAATGAAAGTCAAACGCAATCAAATAAAGCAATATGAGTCAAATGAAAGTCAAACACATTCAAACAAAGATTTCAAATCAAATGAAAGTCAAACACATTCAAATAAAGCTATTTGATTCAAATGATAGTCAAATATATTCTACAAAGCTAATTAAATCAAATGAAAGTCAAACACATTCAAACATAGCTATTTGAATCAAATGAGAGTCAAATAAATTCAAACAAAGCTAATTAAATCAAATAAAAGTAAAATACATTCTACAAAGCTAATTAAATCAAATGAAAGTCAAACACATTCAAACAAAGCCTTTTAAATCAAATGAAAGTCAAACACATTCAAAAAAAGCTTTTTCATTAAATGAAAGTGAAATACATTCAAACAAAGCTATATTAATCAAATGAAAGTGAAATGCATTCTACAAGCAAATTGAATTAAATTAAATTCAAACACATTCAAACAAAGCTATTTGAATCAAATGACAGTCAAATACATTCTACAAAGCTAATTGAATCAATTGAAAGTCAAACACATTCAAATATAGCTATTTGAATCAAATGAAAGTCAAATACATTCTACAAAGCTAATTGAATCAAATGAAAGTCAAACACATTCAAACAAAGCTAATTGAATCAAATGAAAGTCAAACACATTCAAACAAAGCTATTTTATTAAATGAATGTCAAATACATTCTACAAAGCTAATTGAATTAAATGAAAGTCAAACACATTCAAACAAAGCTATTTGAAGCAAATGAAAGTCAAATACATTCTACAAAGAAAATTGAAACAAATGAAAGTCAAACACAGTCAAACAAAGTTATTTGACTCAATGGAAAGTCAAATACATTCTACAAAGCTAATTGAATCAAATGAAAGTCAAATACATTCTACAAAGCTAGTTGAATCAAATGAAAGTCAAACACATTCAAATAAAGCTATTTGAATCAAATGAAAGTCAAATACATTCTACAAAGCTAATTAAATCAAATGAAAGTCAAACACATTCAAACAAAGCTATTTGAATCAATTGAAAGTCAAAGATATTCTACAAAGCTGATAGAATCTAATGAAAGTCAAACACATTCAAACAAAGCTATTTGAATCAAATGAAAGTCAAAATACATTCTACAAAGCTAATTGAATCAAATGAAAGTCAAACACATTCAAACAAAGCTATTTGAATCAAATGAAAGTCAAATACGTTCTACAAAGCTAATTTTATCAAATGAAAGTCAAACGCAATCAAATAAAGCTATTTGAGTCAAATGAAAGTCAAACACATTTAAACAAAGCTAATTGAATCAGATGAAAGTCAAGCACATTCAAACAAAGCTATTTGAATCAAATGAAATTCAAATACATTCAACAAAGCTAATTGAATCAAATGAAAGTCAAACACATTCAAACAAAGCTATTTGAATCAAATGAAAGTCAAACACATTCAAAAAAAGCTATTTGAATCAAATGAGAGTCAAATACATTCAAACAAAACTAATTAAATCAAATAAAAGTCTAATACATTCTACAAAGCTAATTGAATTAAATTAAAGTCAAACACATTCAAACAAAGCTAATTGAGTCAAATGAAAGTCAAACACATTCAAACAAAGATTTCGAATCAAATGAAAGTCAAATACATTCTACAAAGCTAGTTGAATCAAATGAAAGTCAAACACATTCAAATAAAGCTATTTGAATCAAATGAAAGTCAAATACATTCTACAAAGCTAATTGAATCAAATGAAAGTCAAAACACATTCAAAACAAAGCTATTTGAATCAATTGAAAGTCAAAGATATTCTACAAAGCTGATAGAATCTAATGAAAGTCAAACACATTCAAACAAAGCTATTTGAATCAAATGAAATTCAAATACGTTCAACAAAGCTAATTGAATTCAAATGAAAGTCAAACACATTCAAACAAAGCTATTTGAATCAAATGAAAGTCAAACACATTCAAACAAAGCTATTTGAATTAGATGAGAGTCAAATACATTCAAACAAAGCTAGTTAAATCAAATAAAAGTCTAATACATTTTACAACGCTAATTGAATTAAATTAAAGTCAAACACATTCAAACAAAGTTAATTGAATCAAATGAAAGTCAAACACATTCAAACAAAGATTTCAAATCAAATGAAAGTCAAATACATTCTACAATGCTAATTGAATCAAATGAAAGTCAAACACATTCAAATGAAAGCAATTTGAATCAAATGAAATTCAAATACATTCTACAAAGCTAATTGAATCAAATGAAAGTCAAACACATGCAAACAAAGCTATTTGAATCAGATGAGAGTCAAATAAATTCAAACAAAGCTAATTAAATCAAATAAAAGTAAAATACATTCTACAAAGCTAATTGAATCAAATGAAAGTCAAACACATTCAAACAAAGCCTTTTAAATCAAATGAAAGTCAACACATTCAAAAAAAGCTTTTTCATTAAATGAAAGTCAAATACATTCAAACAAAGCTGTATTAATCAAATGAAATAAAAATGCATTCTACAAAGCAAATTGAATTAAATTAAATTCAAACACATTCAAACAAATCTATTTGAATCAAATGACAGTCAATACATTCCACAAAGCTAATTGAATCAATTCAAAGTCAAACACATTCAAATAAAGCTATTTGAATCAAATGAAAGTCAAATACATTCTACAAAGCTAATTGAATCAAATGAAA
>NW_018744144.1:0-32846 GCF_001683475.1 Chenopodium quinoa | reverse complement strand
TGACGCGCTCATAGGTGTGAGCGTGGAGGTCAATGAACTCGCCCCAACCAAAGTTTTGTGCGAGCCGGACTACTTCATCCATGATGCCAAGCTTTCTTAAGGTGTTCCCGCAGAAGAACCTTGTAGATCGTATGGGACGGTCTATGAGGGTTTTATAGACATCCCAAAAGTGTTTGTTTGGAGCGATGATGCCATGATCATAGATGCCGGGTGGAGGTGGAAAATTGGACGATGAAGATTCACCCGTCCTCTTCCTCTTGGACTTGCTTTTGCCAAAAAGATGCATTGTGAATCTACAAAAATCGCCAAGAATTAACATTAGGAAGATTCAAGCCAAAAGGAGGCACAAGAAGCTCGCCGAGATAAAAAGTGTGTGCAATGAGAGTAAAAGCCATGAGTTGTGAAATAGATGTAGACGGTAGCAACAATACAATTCAAGGCATTAATGGACACTTATAAACCAAGGCATGAGCTAAAAATCCTATGGCAAAAGAATGCAAATCCTAAGAAAACCTAGGCAAAATTGGGCATGATGTCCCCTAAAATTCATGAAATCCACTCAAAACTCATCGAAATCAAACCGAGAACAATGAGTAATAGTCACAAAATTCCATCCAACTCAAGAATTTCTCAATCAAAATGTAGCATGAACAACCTAGTGAAAGATTAGCACATTCAAGCAAACAAATTGAAATCATGAAAACCCAAGTCATACATGCATATTCATCATGAAACAAGTTCTACTAACAACAACCAACCATTACAACAAGGAAATCCCAATAACCACTTAAATCAAACAAGCCATGACTAACAATATCAATTATACCACATATCATACTTGAACATGTAAAACATGGTAAAACAAAGAGAAATTGAAGAAATGAGCTTGCAAAAGCTAGAATAACCATACCAAATTGATTGGAAGTAAGTAGAAATCAAGAAGTTTCAAGTCACTCAAACCCTAGAAATTGGGGAAAATTTAAGGAGATTGTAGGAATTGAGTAGTGGATGTTAATGAAGTGAGGAGGGAAAAAGATTGGAGTGATTTTTATGGAGATTTGAGTTGAAGGAGGGGTGACAATGGAGTATTAGGGTGAGAAGGAGAAGAGAAGGGAGAGAGAGAGCCGAATGTATGAAGTAAGAGCGAGAAAGCAGCGGCTCAAGCCTATTAATTCTGGGCAAGCTCGAAAAAGGTTCGGTCGGACCTTATGAGGTTCGGTCGGAACCATAATAAGTTCGACCAAACTTTTGAAAAGTTTGGTCGAACTTTTGGATTTTCCAGAAACTGCCAGAATTCAGCCTAATTTGATTTCCAGAACAGGAGCGGCCGAACTTTCTGGGGGTTCGGTCGGACCAGCATAGGTTCGACCAAACTTTTGAAAAGTTCGGTCGAACTTTTTGATTTTCCAGAATCCGACAGTTTTTAGCCCATTTTGAGTTCTAGCGGCCGAACTCTTGGGTGGTTCGGTCAAACTTTTGCAAAGTTCGGCCGAACCTTGTTGCAGTTTGGTCGAACACCCCTAAATCCCTCTATCTGAAATTTGCACAAAACTTCCCCTCAAGACACACTAAAATACAACACAATCATGCCTAAGGTATATGAAAAATGCATTCCTTTTTAAGGCAAGACAAACAAGAATACCAACACAAACAAATACACGCAAAACCATCAATCCAAAGTTGTGAAAGAAGAAAAGAAAACATCAAGCAAATAGAATAGAGGAGGGTTAGAAACTCGGGTTGCCTCCCGGAAGCGCTTCTTTAACGTCACTAGCTTGACGTACTTCACACACTCAAAAGATGAGATTGCATTGCATTGACTCAATCAAACCAACATGAGCATCCTCATAATAAAGCTTGAGGCGATGCCCATTGACCTTGAATGACCTCGATCCATCCAAATCATTTAGCTCAACGGCTCCATGGGGAACACCTCCTTAACGGTGAATGGACCACTCCACCTTGACATGAGTTTTCCGGGAAATAGTTTCATCCTTGAATTGTAAAGCAACACCTTATCTCCAACATTGAAGGTCTTCTTTTCAATTTTCCGGTCATGCCACTCCTTTGACCGGGTTTTGTACAAGCTTGCACAATCATAAGCATCCATCCTTAGTTCCTCTAACTCATGCAAGTCTAGCCACCTTTGTTCACCCGCACTCGCCAAATCAAAGTTGATCTTTTTGATAGCCCATTGAGCACGGTGTTCAAGTTCAACCGGAAGGTGACAAGACTTACCATATACAAGCCGGTAGGGGGTAGTGCCGATGGGGGTTTGAAAGCGGTTTTATAGGCCCAAAGGGTATCATCTAGCTTGTCCGACCAATATTTCCTATTCCTAGCCACTGTTTTCTCAAGAATTACCTTGATTTGGCGATTGGAAACCTCCGCTTGCCCACTTGTTTGTGGGTGATAAGTCGTGCCAAAGCGTTGATGGACCCCATTCTTTCTCAGCATCTTTTGAAACACATTATGAATAAAATGAGAACCATTATCGCTAACCACTGCTCTAGGGATCCCAAATCTTGGAAATATCACCTTTTTGAACATCTTCATCACTACCTTGTGGTCATTAGTTGGGGAGGCAATGGCTTCAACCCATTTAGAAACATAATCAACCGCCACAATGATGTATTGATTTCAATTAGATGAGGGAAAAGGTCCCATGAAATCAATGCCCCACACATCAAACACCTCAGTTCAAGAATCGGTTGTTGAGGCATTTTCATTTCTCTTCGAAACATTACCGGTTCTTTGGCAAGAGTCACATGTTTTCACAAACCCCATGAATCATTGAAGATATGAGGCCACCATAACCCGCTTTGTAGTACTTTCAAGGCTGTTTTGTTGGCACCCATGTTCCCTCCACAAGGATCGGAGTGGCACATCTTCAAAACACTCTTCACTTCATCATTTGGCACACATCTACGGAGTAAACCATCTACTCCTCTTTTGAAAAGGATCGGATCATCCCATATGTAATGCCTTGCTTCCCTTTTCAACTTCTTCTTCTGGTTCCTTGAAGCATTTGGAGGAAACTCCCACAAACCAAATAGTTCACCAAATCCGCAAACCAAGGAAGATCTTTCTTGGCCAACAAGTAAAGCACATCATCTTTTAACTCATCACAAATTGGGACCCCATCGTCATTATCTTGCACGTTCTCTAACCGGGATAGATGATCCGCAACCACATTTTCGGCCCCCTTTTTGTCCCGAATCTCTACATCGATTTGTTGAAGTGATAGCACCCAACGAAGAAGACGAGGCTTGGACTCTTTATTTGCCACAAGGTACCTAATAGCCGCATGATCAGTGTAGACAATAGTTTTTGGAACCAATGAGGTAGTTCAAAACTTCTCAAAAGCATGAACCATGGCAATAAACTCTTTCTCCGTTGTGGTGTAGTTCCGTTGAGCTTCATTCAAGGTCTTAGACATGTAGTAAATCACATGAAGCCTCTTCTCTACCCTTTGCCCCAATACTCCTCCAATCGCAACGTCACTTGCATCGCACATAAGTTCAAATGGCAAATCCCATCTTGGCCCTTGCACAATTGGAGTTGAGATTAAAGCCTCCTTTAATTTGTTGAAAGCTTGGAGACACTCTTCATCAAAAATAAAGATGACATCTTTTTGAAGAAGAGCATTTAGGGGTCTAGCAATTTGTGAGAAATCCTTGATGAATCTCCTATAGAACCCGGCATGCCCAAAAATGACCTTACTCCTCTCACATTGATTGGTGGCGGAAGCTTTTCTATCACTTCAACTTTGGCCTTGTCACCTCAATCCTTTGTTTGAAATCTTGTGACCAAGGACAATTCCCTCTTCCACCATAAAGTGGCATTTCTCCCAATTCAAAACCAAATTGACCTTCTCACATCTTGTCAAGCACTTGCCCAAGTTGGACAAACAATCCTCGAACGAAAGGCCCCTACCGAGAAATCATCCATGAAAACTTCCATTTCGGCTTCAAGCATGTCCCCAAAAATACTCATCATGCATCTTTGGAAGGTTGCCGGTGCGTTGCAAAGCCCGAAGGGCATCCTCTTATATGCAAAAGTTCCATAGGGACAAGTAAAAGTTGTTTTCTCTTGGTCATCCGGGTTTATAGGGATTTGAAAGAAACCCGAATAACCATCAAGAAAGCAATAATACTTGTGCTTGGTTAGTCTTTCAAGAATTTGGTCGATAAAAGGGAGAGGAAAATGATCCTTGTTGGTGGATGCATTTAGACGTCTATAGTCTATGCACATCTTCCAACCAGTCACCGTTCTAGTTGAAATGAGATTACCATTCTCATTTTCAACTACGGTCATTCCTCCCTTTTTAGGGACCACATGAACGGGGGAAACCCATCTAGAACTCGAAATGGGGAAGATGATGCCGACATCAAGGAGTTTGGTGATTTCTTTCTTCACCACCTCCCCATTTGAGGATTGAGTTTCCTTTGCCTCTCAATGGAAGGCTTAGCACCCTCCTCAAGTGTTATGTGGTGCATACATAAAGCGGGGCTAATATCTTTGAGGTTATCTATGGTATAGCCTAAAGCACCTTGGTGATCTCTCAAAACACCACATAACATTTGAGTTTGGCACTCGTTCAAAGAAGAATTCACAATAATCGGAAAAGTTGAATTGGGGCCCAAAAACTCATACCTTAGGTGTGATGGTAGAGGTTTCAACTCTACCATTGGAACACCCTTACCTTCTCTTGAGGTAGCTACTTCTAATGCATCATGCGTTGTGATTCCCATGCACACTTGCTCATTGCTTGATTCTGTACTTCCTTCAAGCATTTCTTCATACAATGCCATATCTTTGCTTTGGTCACCTATCTTTTCCTTGTTCAAAAGGACATTCTCAAGGGCATCGTTAGTAGTGAGCAAGTGCTCATGCATAGAAGTTACAATAGAATCAATAGTATCAATCATCATGCAATAATCAAGACTAGAGCTTGGATATTTCATGCTCTCATTCAAATCAAATTCTATCACCTCATCTCCTACTTTTAGTGAAATTTTAGCACTTTGAACATCTATTAAAGCACCCGAAGTAGCAAGAAAAGGTCTTCCTAGAATTATTGGAATGTTAACATCTTCATCCATCTCTAACACAACAAAATCCACCGGAATTACAAACTTTCCCACTCTTAGGGGAACATCCTCTACCTTACCCTTTGGAAATTTAATGGATCGATCGACCAATTGTAAGGTAATGTTAGTGGGTAGAAGTTCCCTGTCTCAAGTCTTTGATATACCGAATATGGCATAAGGCTAACACTAGCCCCAAGGTCACACAAGGCATTATCAATTTGCATTTTATATATTGTACAAGGGATTGAAAAGTTACCGGGTTCTTTTAACTTTGGTGGCATCTTATTCATGATAATAGCACTACAATTCTCGGTGAGATTCACCGTTTTCCACCACATCACACTTTCTCCTTTCACTCAAAATAAATTTTAAAAACCTAGCATAGTTAGGCATTTGCTTGATAGCATCGGTAAAAGGGATTGAAAGGTGAATTTGCTTCAGTGTTTCAAGGAATTTTCCGAATTGCACATCTAATTTGTGTCTCACAAATTTATGGGGATATGGAAGTCTTTGCAATTGTTTGGTTTCTTTTTCACTCTCTTTTTCTTTTTCATTCTCTTTTTCTTTTTCATTCTCAGAGGCTTTCTCTTCTTCATGCTCAAAATCACTCTCAAGGGGAGGCTCACTCATGTTCACTTTCTCATTGTTTTCCTTAGGGACACTCTCTTCCAACACTTTCCCACTCCTAGTTGATATAGAATTCACCGGTTTCTTGGGGTCAAGTCCTTGGGGTGGAAGTTTAGAAGTGCTAGCTCCCTCTTTTAAAGCATTGGCCAATTGAGAAATTGGTGTTTCAAGCATTTTGTTATGGGTCATTACTTCATTAAACTTCTTATCGCTAGTGGCCATGAAAGTGTTGAACATTTTCGCTTGGCTTTCCATCATCTCTTCTAGGCTAGACTTTTGTGGAGGTTGTTGAGTGTAACAATTGTCTTGTTGTGCTCTAGGAGCTCTCATATTGGAATTAGCATTTTGGTTGTTAAAGCCTCTATTACCATTATTATTCCAATTGTTCCGGTTATTAGAACTCCCCCTTGGTGGTATTGGCCTTGATTTCCATAGTTTCCTTGATTGTTATGATTATGGTTACCATAACCACTTTGTTGGTTGTAATTACCTTGGGGATTTTGGTCCCTTTGGTTTCTACCACCCCATTGGTTGTGGTTGTGGTAATCATAATCATTTCCTCTGTGATTGAAATTATTCCCTTGCCCTCTTTGATTGGGTGGTAAGTATCGTTGGTTGTCATTCCTAGGTCTATTATCATAAGACAAGGCATTGACATGTTCATTTTCATACTCATTACCATCATAATTAAGGGGTTGGGATTGGGAATCAAAATTACAAGAAGATGTATCATGGTCATAAGACCCACAATTATCACAAAATAAGCATCCACTGGGCATGTTATTAGATGTAGAAGTAGAAGGGTTAGAACTCATACCTCTCCCCTTAGATTGGGAGGAAAAGTCTTGGCGCGAAGTGGAGGACTCAAGCTTAGCTTTGATCGATGTCATCTCCTTTCCAAGATTTTTAATTTGGGATGTCAAGTTGTTTATAGCATTGAGGTGATCTACCAAATAAGCCGCCCCCCCCCCCCCCACTCTTTCTTGTGGATTCTCTTTCATTTTCTTGCCAATCCATGTGGTGCCTTACCACATCTTCAATGATCTCAATCACTTGATCTTCGGTTTTATTCATGATTGGCCCACCGGCTCCCGCATCCAAGCTTGTTTTGCCTTGAGAACTCAAGCCTCCATAGAAGATTTGTAAAACTTGGTATGTTGGGATTCCATGGTGAGGGCACTCTCTTTGGTACTCCTTGTACCTCTCCCAAGCTTCATAGATAGTCTCACTACCCCTTTGCCGAAAGCCTTGAATTAGAGCTCTTGCCTCGGCCGTCTTCTTTTGAGAGTAGAATCTCCCTAAGAAAGCCGTGGTGACCTCATCCCAAGTCCTCAAAGAATTGGGTCTCACCTCCTTCTCAAGCCATTCGAGAGCCCTTCCTATTAAGGAGAAATGAAATAGTTTTAGTCTCACAAACTCTTGAGTGACCCCATTCACCTTGATCGTATTGCAATATTTCTCAAACTCGTTCAAATGTGCAAGAAAGCTCTCGTGTTTTGCTCCACTAAATTGTCTCCTCTCAATCAAATTTATCATTGTGGGCCTAATCTCGAAGTCATTGGCCGAGGTGTTTGGGGGAGCAATCCCACTTGAAGCTCTATAAGCTCCCGGAGTTCCCATCTCCTTTAAAGGTCTTGGAGGTGGTGGTGGTGGGTTGTCACCCATTGGATTTCTTTGTGGTTCCGGGTTGGATTCTCTTCTTGGGAAGTGGAGGACCGCGAACGAGATCTCCTTCTTCTTCTAAGGGTTTGCTCAATCTCGGGATCGTAAGGCACCAACTCACGATGTTGAGTCCTACGCATACGCACTCAACAAACACAATTAGTAGCAAGGCTACAAGCGTAGCCAAAAAGGAAAACAACTCTTTTTGTGTTTTTTTAAAGGTGAATTAGACTCAAGCAATCAAATAGCAATCAACAACACCGGTCCCCGGCAACAACGCCATTTTGACGAGCGCTAAATCGGTCGCACAATTTAGGCTCATTCAAACACATTTATAACAAACAACTCACTCAAACAAGTACAATGGCAAGCAAAGGTTCGGTCCACGGAGAACGGGAATCAAATGCTAAATAATCTTAATGCTCAAGCTAAATCGAAATCAAGGTATAAGTGGTGATTAACTAACAAACTACAACTAAAGGTTGAATTCAAGGGATTAAAACACTAGGGGAATGGGATTCACTCAACCAATAGCAATTAGGCAAATAGGGAGGAATGAGGGTAATGGAATAGCAAAGATCACATGTAAGATCAACATCAAACGATATGAAAACAACTCAGATTACTAAGCTTAGATCCCTCATTAACTTAGCAACAAAAGATACATAATCATATTGCAATAGGTAATGAAACATTCAACTCACATTTCCATGTCGAACCAAACATTTCATGCCATCAAGTTCAATAATCTAGGTTAATTACTCCTATCATGAAGAACTAACAAGCAATCCCATATAATCAAGTTTAGTCGCAATCCATCATCAAAATCACTCCCACTCACATAATCACCAATAGGTTGAGTTTCACCCAACCCCTAGCCAAGAGGACTACTCACAATTCATTGTGAGTACATGCAAATTCCAAGTTTTGATTATAAGCGATTCTAAGATTTGGAAAAACAAGTGATTATCTATGGACAAAGCTAACATGCAACAACAATATATCAAGATTGAGAGAAAATCAAGTGGCTTACAAAACAAAAAAATAAAATCAGAAAATAATGAAGGACAAATGAAAGAAGTTACTATTGAAGCTTCAAAAATGTTGGATAATTGCTGAAATTCTTGAGATAAATCTTGAAATTTGTTTCTACAATGATTAGATTTGAGAGTTTCTAAAACTAAATCAACTAATTGAATGAAGTTGCTAATTAAGAGAGAGTATCTTTTTTGCTAAAAACTATTCTACTGTTTTTCTTCTCTCCCCCCGAAAAACGATCTCAAAAGGACCTTAAATAGTCCGTACAAAATTGGCTGAGATCGGGAAAAGGTCCGACCGAACTCTGGGTAGGTTCGGTCGGACTCAGGGTAGGTTCGGTCGAACTCTGTGTAGGTGCGGTCGAACCTCCCTGATCCTTGTTTGGTCGAACTTTTGAGGTTCGACCTCTTCTGCAAAATTGCTGAAAACTGGTTTGACACTGCCTTCACTACACCCAGGAGGTTCGGTCAAACTTTTCAAAAGTTTGACCACACCTAGGTTCGACCGGACCTTTCAGAGGTTCGGCCACACCTCCTCTTGCACTTCCTTTTCTTGCTTCCTCTCCTTCCCTTTTGCTCCTCTTGCCTTTGTCCATGGCTTCCATACTTGGCCAAGGGGCCTCCCACCGTGCATAGGACCGTCATGGAACCTGCAGAAGATACCAAAGTTCACAAGAGCATGGGGATGATAAAAATGATGCATAAAGATTATCAAAATAAGCGCAAATAAGCATTACTTTTCATCAATACATAAAGAAGCCATAAGAGGATAAATGAGGTGGAAAAAACTAAGAAAAATAAGAGGAAAAAGACCTAAATGCTACCCCTAAGAGTGACATAAATGTCACTCATCAGATATAGAAATGTTACTCAGCACATTATGCGATGCATGAAAAAATGAACATTGCTCAGGTCAAGAAGCTAAGCAAGTACACAACGTTTCTTCTGATGAATGTTGTCTTGAAAGATGATGAAGCATGCGCGGTAGGGAAACAAGATTTCATGATAAAGAGTTCCTAAGGGAAAGATGATATGGATATGTATGTGTGAAAGAAGTGTGTGAAAGTGATACTAAGGTGAGGCTGCAAAGGTTATGGTGATGGAAATATATGTGTGAAGAGTCAAAGATGATGACTCTTTAGGATGGGTAAGCTAATGTGATGTGGGTTCAAGCCCCCAAGTCTAGATCTAAATGGGTAGGGATAAAGAGATAATCATTGGATATTCTTTGACTCGATCATGCATAGATATGAATGTGGCCACACCTCAATGTGAGGTTGCCTACGTATCCGTTAGGAATCAGGCCAAACGTAGCTCTAACCGAACTTTGCACGAGTGTATGTACACCTCAAAGAGGTCATTCAAGGGTTGTAATGTGGTTAAGTTGATGTTTTAAGAAAGAAAGGGGTAAAAGGCTCAAGACCCTAGAGAAGCCCCCAAGATGTGTAATTGTGAATTTGAAAATTTTGAATTTTACAAGTTTATTTTCAACATATTTTTTTTTATTTGATTTTTTTTAATTCTTTTGAATCAATGTAGGAAATCTCTGATTATGCGGTCCATCACTCACTTAGCATTCATGTTTCTCAGGCACGGTACCAAGCACTCGATCAGAGACGCAATTTGAGACGTGTTCATATCAAAGATATTGGAACACTTGCCTTTAGACATTGTTTTATTGTTGTTTTCTTTTTTTTTTTTACTTTCTTTTTGAATGTTATACAATTACACATCTTCCAATCCCATGGTTAAGTAAATGTGGGTTGAAGAAATGCAGGCAAAACGTTAGACGAGGCTCAAAATGGTTGATGAAGAAATGGACTGTGATTGAACGGTTAACAGGGAATGTAGGGTTGCAAAGGTGCCTCAAGTCATTGGTGTACCTTGGGTTTAGTTCGGTAATTGATTTTTTTTTATTATTATTTGATAATGAATGAATGAATGAAAAATTCTATGAACGAGATGTTAAGGAAATTTTCCCAATTTATTAATGGAAAAGGTGAACAAAACACATGAAACATATAAAAATTTAAAATGAAAAACCTATGCTAGACATGAATGGGGGAATGGAGATGAATGATAAAAAAAGAAATCATGAACTCTTGCATGAAGGATGTTTTGGGTGTTTTTGTCCCTTGGGAGAGTTACGTCACGAAGTCTGATCCGACTGAGCTGTACCTGCAAAATAACGGAGACTCCGGGTTGTTGGAGCTCCGCCTCCAACGATCAAGTTAGCAACTTGAAACAGAATAAAAAGAACGGAAATTTAGGTGGGTATCTGCTTGGATTCCAAGCTCTGGTCTTTCTCTGATGTAAGAGAATAAGGGTGTAATAAATGATTGAAACTGTCCCCAAAACGGGGAAATATTTCCCTATTTATAGGGTCGTTGGAAAATGTGCCCCTACCTAGGATTTTGGGCCTTTAAAGCCGCCATTTCAGAAACATATTTGAGGGCGCCAAGTGTCAAGAGGATGTTGAGCCACATGGGCCATCCTGATCTTGACACGTGGCAACCTCTCATTGGTCCACGTGTCAAGAGGATGTTGAGCCACATGGGCCATCCTGTGCTCGACACGTGGCGACCTCTCATTGGTCCACGTGTCTAGGGTAAAAATATCCTAAACATTTGCCCCTCACAGGTCGCACGCGCATGTCACGTGGGACCTATGACACGTGTCCACCTTTCATAGGTGAACAGTAACGGGTAAAATTTTGAATTTCAAACAAAAATTTTCCCCCCACTTTTACTTTCTATAAATAGAAAGTTACCCCCCTCCTTTTCACCCTTTACGCTCATATTGACTTTTTTAGAGAGAGAAAAAGAGAGATTTCTAGAGAGAGTTATCTCTGCTCCCGCCTGCATAACAGCAAGTTTCAAGCTTCCGAGTGCTACCAGTACATCACCCGGCTCACCGGCTGTAGCGGTTTTCAGATTTTTCAGTGTTAAAGTAAGGTAACTGCTTGTACCATTTTAGCTTTTCTCCCCTTCAATTTACATGCCATTTTTTCCGCCTGTTTGCCTGGCTTTCTTTAGAAATTAGAAAATATAAATGAGTTCCCCATCCACCCACTCGGCACTGCCTAGGACACTCAGCCGATCCCTCGGAACGGCCGAGTCTAGAACAGGGGGTGCCTCTTCTGGACTGTCGGAACCAATATGCTCATCTCCGAATTCCTCCCTCTCTATGTCTGTGCAGGACACAATGGTAGAACAAAACAAACGACAAGACGGTCTAAAAGCCGGCGCACCATGAGAGTGTCAGCCGATGAGGTTTTCCCGGAAGGGGATCCGAGGAATTGGGAGGAGAGCGGATCTGACGAAGAGGCTCCTTCTACCTCCGGGAGCTCTGGAGTAAGAGAAGTGGACGGCGAGGGAGACACCTCCTCCAATGAAACCGGCGACGCTGAAGCCGGCCAGGGATCAAGAGCGGAATCCTCCGGCTCTCACCAGGGAGATTTTGCGGCTGACTATCAGCAGCCACCCAAAGTTGCTGACCATCCCAACCCCAAAAGAACCCGGATGCTGCCGAGTAAAATTGCCCTTCTTAATAGCGCGTTTAGGGATTTTAAAGAGAAACATCCATTTGGAAGGGTTTGAGAAGTTATTGTCCCTCCGGCTGATGCTGTGATGGACAATGGGACGACATTGACCATGCAGATGATTACTTCATCTGCTATGAGGCTGTTATAGAAGCCGGCCTCCGGTTCCCCCTCCACCCCGGGATTAGGAAAATCCTCAAACACCAAGTCGTCAACTTTCAAAGGACGCTTGTGTACTTTTTTGTTGTAGGCTCTCATCATTCTCAGACGGTAAATCTCATGCCGCAAGGCGGCATTGCCCCTGCGTTCTGGGAGTGAATCCAATGCCAGGCGCATTCCTTCCCAGTTTTCCTCTTCATCATATAGCATGACTCTAAGAGTCGGCTTGTAATGTTCGATGGGCAAGACGGCTTCAGCACCGTAAACCATGAGAAATGGGGTTTCACCGGTTGCCCCCTTTGCTGTTGTCCGGAAGGCCCATAGGACATGGATTAACTCTTTTGCCCATAAGCCACCGGCTCTTTCTATTTTCTTCTTAATGCCGTATGAGATGAGTTTGTTGAAGGCTTCAACTTGGCCGTTTGCTTGGGGCCGGCCAACAAATGCGAAATAGCTTGAGATCCCCTGATCTCCCAACCAAGTTTTTAGCTGAGGCGTCTCAAACTGAGGACCATTATCAAACACCATAGACATGGGTACCCCGTACCGGGTGATAACATTCTTCCAGATGAAGGAAATTACGTCTGAGGTCTTGATGTTTTTAACCACCTCAGCCTCAACCCACTTGGTAAAGTAATCTACAGCCACTAAGATATAGCGCTTTCCGCCTGGAGAAGGCGTGTAAGGACCTAGAATGTCCATGCCCCATTTTGCAAACGGGATTGGGCTGTGGATGGCCGTCAGATCAGTAGCCGGACGGTGAATGAGTTTGCCAAATTTTTGGCACTTGTCACATTTCTTCACCAACTCCTTGGCATCTGCCTCAAGAGTGGGCCAAAGGTAATGTCGTCTGGCTCTGACGGCTAGGGACGTGCCGCCTATGTGAGAGGCGCAGAATCCCGAGTGCAAGTCTTCGAGAAATTCTTTCCCCTTTTCTGGGGTGACACACTTCAACAAAGGCTTCAGAAACCCCGCCTTAAACAGTTCTCCATTTTTCAACTCGAATCTTGCAGCTCGCTTTTTCAAGAAGGCTGCTTCCTGTGGCGAATCAGAAAGTGTGCCGTCAGAGAGATAGGCCCGGATGCCATCCATCCAGGTAGAGCTTCGGTCCAGGATTCCAACGGGATCCTCATAGATGCTTCTCTTTTCAAGAACTTCCCAGAAGACTGATCGAGGCGTATCATGGCAGGCGGAAGATGCCAGCTTTGACAATGCATCCGCCTGGTTGTTTTCCGACCTAGGCACCTGATTCAGCCAGAATTCCTCAAGTGCCTTGGTCTCTTCTTTGACTTCCTGAAGATATTTAATCATAGCCGGATGGGTAGCCTCATAAATTCCCTCATATGGCTAACAACCAATTGAGAATCAGAGTAGGCGTCAATTTTCATGGCCCCTGCCGCCTTACACATGTGTATGCCGGCTAGCAGGGCTTCATATTCCGCCTCATTGTTACAGGCCTAAAACTTGAAGCGTAGTGCATATTCAAATCTGTCTCCTTCAGGAGACTCATAAATTACGCCTGCACCACATCCGTTCTTTGTAGAGCTCCCGTCTACGTACACTTTCCAAACCTGATCAAGATTATCCGGAGCCACCGGACGAGTCATTTCCACAATGAAGTCGGCAAACGCCTGACCTTTCACTGCCTTTCTTGGTTCGTAAGTGATTTCAATTGCTCTGCATTTCAATAGCCCATTTCAACATTCTCCCGGATGAGTCCATGGTAGACATTGGCCGCTTGAGTGGCTGGTCCGTGTAGATCACCACCGGATGTGCCAAAAAGTAAGGCTTCAATTTTTTGAATGCCATATACAAAGCAAGGCCAAATTTTTCAACCATGGGGTACCGGAGTTCAGCATTTTTAAGAACATGGCTAATGAAGTAAACCGGGAGCTGCACGCCGTCTCGCTCAGTCAGGAGAACGGCACTGAGGGCATGGTCTGAGACGGCTAAGTACATGTACAACGTCTCCCTAGGCAAAGGACTGACCAACCTAGGTAGAGAATGCAAATGCTCTTTCAACCTTTTATAAAATATTTATAAAAGAAACTTTTATTAATTGTTATTATTATTATTTATTTATTTGAAAAAATGTTATAATTATTAGAAATTATTAATCAATAGTATTATTAAATATTAATTCTTAATAGTTTGAATTATTAAATATTAGTAATGATAACTATTATTATTAATTATTATTATGATCAATAAATATTAATTATTATTAATATTAATAATTATTAAAATTATTTTTAACATTAATAATTATTATAATTATTCAAATAATAAATTATTATCATCAATACAATATTAATTATTATTTTTATTGAATATAGTTATTATTACTGTTATTATTAATTATTATTTGAAAATAGAGCAGCCGAGCACTGCAGAGCAGGTTTCAGATTTCTTTTGAGCATAGCAGAGCAGATTTGATTTGAGCAGCAAAGCAGGGCTCTGCAGAGGAAAGCAGAGCAGCTCTAAAGAACGGGACCTTAGTCTTCCATGATGTCGATGACCCCACTTAGAAAACGCAATAGCTTGCGAGAGACCTAGCTGAAAAATTGGTTGGCTCCTCCATCTACATCACGGTAAGCCACCAATTCCATGTTGAAATTTGATGGGTAAAACAAACCAAAATCAGGTGTACCCTTGAGGTACTTCACTACATGATGAGCTACCTCCGAATGAGGCATTATGGGACAAGCCATAATCTGACTTAATTATTGGATAGAATAAGAAATATCTACCCTTGTTAAGTTCAGGTACAGAAGTTTTCCCCACCAAGCTTCTGTATCTTTCCAGATCTCTCATAAGCTCTCCTTCATTGAGAGCTTAATTTTTATATATGTTTTTTTAAAGGACATGCTACTGATTTGCATTCCAGTAGAAAAAAGGAGAACCTTTTACTACCCTAATGCCTTTCAGGTGGCCCGACTCTTGGAGACAGCTTAGCTTTCTAGAGAGTGATTCATTGCAGAGTATGAAGAGATATGGAGAGAGAGAGAGAGAGAGAGTACTCCTTGTCAAAAAACCCACTTTCGGATATTCGGCTCCCAGTTCACCAACACTAGACAGTAGAAACACATTGCATAATTCATTGAATCCATCCTTGGAAGTTCATCTCTTCAGGACTTCTTGGAGAAAGTTCTAGCTAATTCTATTGTATACTCTGTTGAGATCCACCTTGAAAATGAATGTGATTAATCAAATGGGTCAGCTCATGTTCCCTCTTCAACCCATGCCCCCTCCCATACAAGTTTATACCCGGAGGTCCAAAGGGAACAGGACAAGCAACTAAGACCAAGACCAAGGTCAAGAAGTCATCAACAACAACGAAGAACGAGAAGACAAAACTAATTAAAAAGCAATTAAGGAAAATAAGCAACAAACTCCTATTATGTCTAAATATGATTTTACCATTTTAGCTAATAATCACATGTATCATCTAAGCTTAATTCTATATGTATTGTAGCAGAACTTAGTAGTGAGTATCCAGAAATTGAGTGAATTGTAATTGATAGTTGTGGCCTCAAGCTACATTGTGAGATTCATGGCCTCACGCCATTGTTAACCTTCTTCCTAAATTAATGAAATCATCACTCAAGCTTTCCTTAGTATTCCAAGTTTATACAATTGTTGACACAAGTAGTAATACATTACAATGAAATGCTCATGGGGTTTGCAGGACTTGATTCTGGAACTGCACATATGCTGTCTGGTTTCTAAAATAACTTGCAGCTCGTACTTTCCTTCAAAAGTAGCTGCTGAGCTTCACCGTAAATCACCACAGCTTAAAGAAACTTAAGCAGCTTATTTTGTAGCCCAAATTAAGTCTTATTCAATAACAGCAATAAGTGCAAACAAAAATATGCTATATTGCTTCTGTAGATTCTTTGGAGTCCATTTGATATCATACTATCATGTCAGTTTCCAGTTGGTTATATTTTCTTGAAGTCATATTATATAGGTTGCATAGTATGCCTACCTTGGTTTTATGTTTGGGGGAACTCTGCACTCTGTATACTATACTTTCAGCTTCGGACTTGCCCACCTTTTATTAGTTTTCCAAGGTATTATAAGCTAGCCGTTCCCCTTAACTGCAGAACTTCAAACTGTACTAAACCTGACAAGATAAGATTAATTGTACTTGAATTCTTATCTCTGTGCATGAGATTTACTATTCTGATGAAGTGGTGAATCTTTCATCGTTGAACATTAGAATCAAACTCTTACAATCACACTTGAACAGCTGTGTGCCCTAAGTAATGCATTTGAACCAATGGATTATGTATCTTACATATTCCTTATTTTTGGACCATGACATAAGAGCTTCGCAAACTATTTTGCCTTTCAATTCATCAGAGAATGTTTCGCATTGCCTTTTTTTTTAATTAATTATGGGCTATGGCCTTAAGCATGAGATTCAGAGTTCAGGGCTTGCAATTTTTTTATTTTGTTACTCATGGGCCATGGCCTTAATCATGAGATTCAGAGTTCAGGCACCCTGGGCTTGCAATTTCAGTTTTTTCAGGACTTTAATTCTGGAACTGTATATATGTTGTCAGGTCTAGAAATAACATGTCAAGCTTCAGTCTTGTTTATAAAATAATAACTAGCAGCAGGTAATATTCTTCAAAAGCAGTTGCTGGATTCTATCCTAATATCACTACTAGTGTTTGAAAAAAGCGCACCTATGACCCTGAGGCACAAGGCATTAGGGGTCTTACGCCTTTTGTGGTCTAGGCAAAGTGTTATTGATATATTGCAGGAGCTAAGGAGCACCTAGGTGCACCAAAACACAGCTTAAGGATGATTGAGGCACACACAGTATTTCCACAAATTTTATATCGTCTATTTTATGTCTCGTGAGGCGCACTGATTTGCAGTAACAGTGTAACACACACCTTAGCTGCAGGGCATAGAATCCACATCTTTGAAATGCCTTGGTGTGCCTTGAACTTATTTATACATTGATCACCCCAAATCTGAGAAATTTAGCAGCTTACTTTGTAGCCAAAAATTAGGGTCTATCCTATCCGATATTGACGATAAGTGCTCCAAAAGTATGCTTTCTCCTCCGTTCTGTTTTTTTCTACTCAATTTCCATTTTAGGCCATTCTTTTATGTTGTATTCACTTTGCTATATTCTATTTATGGTATACCCCTTTTACTATCTTACCCTGTTAACCCCACATTGATTACTCCTTTCCATACTGTCTCTCTTACTTTATTCATCATTTTCTCACACAACCCACCTTTTTCATTCTCTCCCTTAACTTATCTTAAACCTATTCACATTCTTCAATATTTTCTTAAATTGCGTTTCTAATGTGAGTAGAAATGATAACATAAAAGAACGGAGGTGGTATATTAGTGATGTAGATTTTTTAGCTACTGTTTCCTCGAGGGCTGCAAGCTGTTTACTTCTTGCTTAGTTTTATTTTTGTTTTTGTTATCATTTATCTAACTGAATTATCAAATTGAATAATTTGATTTGGACTTCATGATATCTTGGTACACTGGTTCAAGTATAATGCTCTCTTTTCCTGGTTATTCGTTACTTTGTAAGAAATTTGTGATGATTGCTTCAGCTGCCACATTTTCAAGGCTTTAATTTGGTGGGGTTAAGATGATTAATTTGCTAATGATGTATGATGATGATAAATCCCTTTGCTTGCTGATTCTTAAAACTAATTGATTGTATGAATTGTAAAAGCTAAAATTCATTACAAGGGATTGATGTAATATTAATGTTTGTAATACAATCGGGGAAGGGGAAATAGGTAAGAGTGAAGGGGAGGGATCCGGCAAAGTCCAGCAGGGAAGGGAGGGGATCAGGGAAGGGGGAATAAGGCTGGCTAGTCAAGCAGGAGCTGACGACAAGGTCCGGCGGTGGCTGGGTTTTACGGCAGCGAGTTCTGCTCCGACAAGGAAATGGGGATCCGGCAGGGAAATAAAGGGGAAAGAAAAATGTTTTTTTTAATAAAATTTTTGCATTATTTTTGTATGAAATTATTAAAAACAACCAATTAGAAGGTGACACATGACAAGTCACCTTCTCAACCAGGTTACCAAATTTATAAACCGATAAAAGACTGATTTTTGAGAATATAGGGTATAAAAGTGGGATTGCTTCCAGATTTCATAGAGATGAGATTGTTTTGAGCAGAAGTGACAAAGGTGGGATTATAAGTTTTCAGTTTTCCTACTAAATATCAAATGTTCATGTTTTTAACAAATGTGAAATAAATAAAAAAATAAATATTGCAAAAAGCAAACGAAAATAATAAAATCTGGTGATATGTTATGTAATTAGAATATGATGAAGGACAAAGCTTGAAATATGTTGCCGTATGGATCATCTTGTTAAGATATTGAAGATACTTTGAGGAACTTGGCCTGGCTTGGTTCCACCATAAGTATTGGTTTAGCATTAAATACAAAAACTGATTAGGAATAAATGCTCTTTACTGTGTTTACCTCACCCTCATGCCTTAATGTAAAGGAAATATTATAATTTACTATAGAAAGATAGCATTAAAATTTGTTTATAAGTTTGACATGTGTGGTGTAGGTGACGGAAGCGAAATACAAGCAGCACTCGCTCAGTGGACTGGACAGAGAACTGTGCCAAATGTGTTCATTGGTGGGAAGCATATTGGTGGATGTGATGGTACAAGTCTAACTTGCTATGTCATTTCTCTATTATACTACGTATTTGCTATGTGTTACCATGTGAAGCAAATTGTGCTGAAATTTTGCTGATTTTTGGATTCACAGATACTACTACCTTGCACAAAGAAGGGAAGTTAGTGCCTTTGTTGACTAAGGCTGGAGCTGCCAGCAGCAGTGCCTAATGCAGTTTGCCTAGACAATGATGAAGGTGCCTATTGTAAGGAACTGAAAAACTGAGCGTTGTGCTTCTAAATAAGGCCATGTATCTTGGTTGACAAGAATTATCATCTTATTAACAGCTAATATTCTATCTCTACTTGTTTTTACTCAGTATTTATTTCTCGATCTTATTGTGTGCTTAGTTCATTGATTTGGTGTTCTGAAGTGTATGGTTGTGAGAGTTAGAGTAAAGCTGCCTTGAGAACATTCCTCCCAAAAGGCATGAAGAAAAACATTTGAATCAAGCTATGTTGTGTATACCTGGTATACATAAATATTATTTTACATAGGGGTGCTAATCGAGCGAGTTGTTCACGAGCTAAGGGGTGCTCGACTTGATTCGAAAACTTTTTTTGTGTGCTCAACTCGTACTCGTTAAAGTTTCGAGCCTATAAATTATGCTCTACTCGAGCAAAGTATAAAACTACTAAAGAGAAAAATAAAGTAAAGAAGAAGGGTTTGGATTAAAAAGGAGTTTGGATTTTTTGCTTTGGTAGCCAAAAACAAAGAAAACATCATCAAAACATTGATTTTAGAAGAGCGAAAGGATGTGAACATCAACAAAGATGAGAAAACTTGCAGTGGGTGCTCATTGGCAATGAATATACCCAAGAAAACATGCCCTTAGAATAAAAACAATAATGAAATACCCCCTAACTTGAACAGTAAATGATAAAAGGGGGGGGGGGAGGCCAAAAAAGTGGTCCGAAGGCTCTAGTTATCCATATGGGAGCTAGATCCTTCTCCACTAGGACGCCATTCATAGTCGACGTTGTTAGGAGGGCTATTAAGGTCCCATCCACCGGTATAACCCGGTGGAAAATTGTTGGGTTTCGATGAGTACGACTCACCGTGGAAATAAAACCCGAGCCTAAGGAAAAACTCACAATTAATAAAACCAAATGACATAAATAACAAGATTAGAGAAAAGAATAAATTACCCTTGATGCATTGTTCGCTCGACCAACGGAGCTTTTACTTGAGAAAGCTAAGCCTCATAAGCGCAACAGCCTCCGACAATATCCACCCACAACTTGACTCCGACCAATCTCTTACTTGGAGGTTAGCCAAGTTGGATCAAAACACTACTCGAGTAATTGAATTTAATGGTTTTCTCTCAAGTGCAGATGCCTTATTGAGTTCTTACGCACGTGAGTTTCCCCAATTCTCAAGGGGAATATTTATAGGGGAACTCAAGTGAGAAATCCACTCTCCCATCAATGTGGGAGAGTTGGTAAAATCAATTTTTCCTTTTCATTTTTAAATCAAAATTAAAAGAAAATAGCCAACATCTATTAATTAACAAGTGGCAATCAAAAGAGCAAAAGGTTAGGTAAAGAGCACAAG
This sequence comes from Chenopodium quinoa, assembly GCF_001683475.1. Lineage (NCBI taxonomy): Eukaryota > Viridiplantae > Streptophyta > Magnoliopsida > Caryophyllales > Amaranthaceae > Chenopodium > Chenopodium quinoa. The sequence continues at coordinate 12,483 of NW_018744144.1, read as the reverse complement.
AGGAGGGGACCATGCCTTCCTCCCCAAGCTTCCCCAAACCAGCACTCTCACAAGCTGCCACATGGCCCCCCAGCCTTGGGCACCAACGCGCGCCCACTGCGGCCTTGTGCTTGGCTAGGCTGTTGCCCGTGCGAGCTATGTTGCTAGTGGGCTGCTGCTGCCTAGGCCCACCAAGCCACGCACGCTTGTAGGCTACTGGCCAAGGCATCCGCGCTTGGTGTTAGCTTGCTAGCACATCGCTAGCTGCTAGCTGCTAGGCGCTGTTAGAGTGGTACGCCAACAGTGTTGGCTTCGCACCAGGCACGCCACGCACCAATGCGGGTTGCTGCTTGCGTGTGGTTGGTGCTGCTAGTATGGCTAGAGATGCGCCAACAGTTAGATAGCCATGCGCACCATTAGCCCCTAGCACTCGGTTTGCTCGGGGCATTCCGATGCTAGGGGTATTTTGGTAACTTGTTGATTAATTATTGATATTACCGTTTTGTCTTTTATTAATTTGTTTCGACTGCGACGCTCCTAGCTCGATTTCCGACTTCTAAATACATATTACTCGTGCGACTCTTTAATTCCTTTCGAATTAATTCGTCGTGTCGGATAGTAGTTGCTTCGGTGTGACCCGAATGGTTCAGTTAAAATTAAGTTTGTAATATTAATTATATATTAATATTACTGATTAGAAGAGGCCTTCACCTAGACATTCCGATCACTTGACCTTACTGAATAATTAGCTTTCTAATCGAACCCTCTATCGGAATAATACACTTGTTCGAAGGAAACCATTCCTTTAAATCTCCCACTTGTCCTTCTGGACAAGTGTGCTTTTAGTGTATAGCCTTTTAATGTCTCTTCATGAATTATAAGGTAAGATTATTCGTCATCCTTATTACGTCCAGAAGTGTTTCTCAAAATTCGAGTTTGACTATCAATTAACAGATGATTCTAAAATTCATCCGAGCATGGCCATGCATTTTCACAGTCTCGCTTTTCGAGAGGCCTTGAAAACAACAAAGTCATGTTCCCTGGTATTAGTAGGGGACATTCCTAGTCTTGTACTGTTAGCTTCTCTTACTAGGAGGACCTAGCCACCCGAGTGTTGCTCCATGTACGCCAGACATTTGACTAACATCAAAACGGATTAGTACTCAAACAAGAGAAATCTCAATACTCATGGTCGAGGAAAGAGGTTCCGATAGCCTTAATGAGAATTATACTTATGACGATTTTTAAAACACATAAATTATTCTCATAGGTTGATCCAGTATGGTTCTAAATAAATACCTCTGCAAATGATTTATGACAAACATGTCCTCGTAGCACATGAAACGGTGCTATAAATCAAACTACACACTAATCTCAAGTAGTCATTAATCGTCCATCATTTAAATGACCTCGATTAGGGATAATCCTTGATTATAATATTCAATGTTCACTTAGTTGGTGTTTCTTTATCCAAGACTAGTCTTGATACCCTATTTTGAATATTCTCATAATCGAATGGACTTAATATTTAATTCTAAACAACAATTAAATTAAAACAGAGTAATAAAATTGCATGAAATTAAATTACTCCAAAATCTGATTGGTTCATCTTAGTGTCTTACATTAAAATGTTCAACAATTAATTAAAACACTAAACAGGGTGTAGACACCTAAAACTGTCTTCCCTAAACCAAACCCGATGATGAACAATTTTTCACCGCCATTATTGGTCGGGTTCAATATTTAATCTCGGGGGTGCTTAAAATTCATAGTCAATCAAATTCAGTTCATATAAAGGTTAACAAATCAAACCTAATGTTTAGACAAAGCATAGTTCAATTTTAATTTTGGCCCAAACCTTTTTTATTCATTTCACATTATCTATCATTTTAGCCCAAATAATAAAATAATAAACCTGAAATTATGAAGTGGCACTTAAAAATGCTGAACGTAATTAGGGTTAAAATGTATTTGGACAGAAAAAAGAAGCAGAGTCTGCCGCGTCATGGAAAAATGTGTCGCGTCACGGGAAATATTGCCGCGCCATGACATATTCTCCCGTGACACAGTGCATATACCGTGACACTGGACTGCTCTGTGTTTTCTCTGCGTAATCCTTAAACACGTTTACTTACTGTAGACACCCAAATGTGTCTTCCCAAAACAAAACCCAGTGATGAATATCTTTCATGACATTTGATTATCGAACGAAGTGAAAGTGTGGAAAGTCTAGTGATGTGGATGTTTTTATTAAAATATCTCTCTATCTGTTTTGAAAATATTTCTTCTTACACTCAATTTATGAAAAATAGTCAGTCCAATTTAGTTTGGTCCATGATCAGGGTCCGATAATTGTGTAATTGGATTGGCTCAAAAAGAGATTTCCAACGATATATTATAAGACAATTCCGATGAATAATGAGGAAGTTATGGATTAAATTAAATTTTGCCCGAAATAAATTGTATATGTGGCTCAATGCTCTAGAGGAGGGCCTATTAATTATTATTCCTAAAGTTATTAGGATTGATTTTAATAATCTAGAAGGTTCTTTTAAATTCTAATGAGATTAAGATAATAATTATATTTTAAAAGAGTTTTATTTTGAATAAAATAAGTGATTTATCACAAACCTAATTTTGATTTGATAAATGCGGAATTAGCTGTTTAATCGTATTAAGAAGAGGATTCCACGTGCAAATCGCGTTTGATTTTTGACTAAGCACAACACGACAAGTCTATAGCCTGGCGCTAATAGATGTTGCCTGGCGCTGATAGATGTCACCTGGCGCTAACTCCTGTCATTGGCGACATGAGGTATTTTATTCCGAATAGGACTAGATTTGTTTCCGGACTATTTTTCTATAAATAGGGTCGTATATCCCTGTTTTTATTCATTCACAATAATCATTTACAACCATCATCTCTCTCTATTTTCTTTCTTTTAACCTAGAAGCTTATTCTCTCTCTATTCTTTTTCTAAACCTTCCCTCGTACAAAATTTCACATTCACAAGTTCTAGAATCACCTAGCCAAGTTCGAGGTTGCCTTCGCTCCTAGACGTGAAAGGTTGATAAATTCTGAGGGTTTGGTCCCAATCTCTATTTCAATTATTTAATTTAGTTGTTTGATTTAATAATTTCGTTAAAGTTTAACATGTGTATTTTTTTATTAGAAAGAGATACGAGGCATCCAAGTAAGTAATTTAATTGTTATTATTTTGATATAGAAATCATGCTTTGATTATATTGATTCCTGGTATCATGTTAGGATGCTTTTATTGCTTCCTAGAATCATGTTTAGGGTAATAATTAAGATTGCTAATATTATGTATGTTTATGATGCTTCCTATTCTTTTCTTCTATCGTGCTAGTATCATGTTAGGGTTAAAGCTTTGATCTTTATTATTTAGTGACATGCTAGGATTTGTTATTAATCTTGTTAGTATCATGCCTAGGATCTTGCTATCATTATGCTTTATTGAATATTATTATTATAAATGATTGTTATGATTATGTTGCTTGATATTATTATTTTTATTGCTTGATCAAGCCTTTTATGCATGTTTAAAGGAAATTTGTACTTGCAATCACGCTTAATAAGATAATTAATAATCTTGTTTAGGCTAATATGATTATAATTCAAGTGATCGCCTTATTTGTGCATTAATATTCAACAACATAAATTAAACAGGTTTAGGGTTAATCTATTGATTGCATGTTAGTCAAAAAACGCACATGAATACAAGAAAAATAAAGTAAAGGCCTATTTTTAGGGCAAGTTCAATCTCTTTTAGGTTGGTTTTGTACCTTCATCCCCGAATATCCAATCATGGTTCTAGAACACTATGGAGTTGGCGATCTCATGGATTGTTAAGGGGTGTAAACTTCACTCTGTGAACGGTTTACATACAAGTTCTGAAAATTTGTTGGCGACTCTTTTACTCTAGCTTTCTTCCCTTTGGACGCCACCATACTTAAGTGCATGATCACAGTGGGGCTTAAGTGTGGGATGCTTGAAATATTCCATACAGTTATTTGGTGACTCCACTAGGGAGGATTTCTATTATAATTCCTGAAATTAATTTCGGCAATAATTTAGAATGAGTGGGTGAGACTCGAAAAGTTCTAAGTATTTCATGTTTGTAATTTTGATTTACATTATTGGCATATGCATAAAAAGGTTCGCATTGGAAAGACCATCCGTAATGCGTCACAACATAGGATTTTTACACATAGGAAATTAGGGAAATATCATTCATAACTAAAGTCGAAATAACGCTGCGAAAAACTACAAAATTCAAGAATAGAAAGCTTCCAAGGCATGTAGGAATTAGCGCTGAGAAAACAGCACCATTACCTGGCGACAGTGTTATCATTTGGCGACAGACAGTGTTTCCTCGTGCCGAATTCTTCCAATACCGAGCAAAAAATCTACTTTCTTGTTTCGACTAGTTTTTAGTACTGTTTGCTCGGTTTTACTTCCCGATTAAGTTTTTCTTTTACCCTTTTTTCTAAAACCCATATGTGTTCTACATATTTCCAAATCCCTCTGGGAATTCATGCTCTATCTACCCAATCGAACGCTCCTAGAAACGAAGGGTACATCTGAGTTTGTAGAATTCACCAAACCGTGGAAGCGAGTTTAACTTGCGGGGTCCCATCTACACGTGCCGACCCTCCCAAAGGTAAGGCTTCTGAGTGGTGCATTCGGACTCATAACCATGGACCCTTTGACTAACCCATATCCCTGAACTTTAGAGAACTAGACTTATGGTTAAGTTGCAAACACATTGCATCATATTATGACTATTTGACTACTTGTGCATTATTTGCTTGTGCATAACCTATATGTGTTTACATTAACCTTTGTTTGACTTTTGAATGAGTCTAAATGAACTAATTAATGACTAAAGGACTTTGCTAAATTAATTAATTAATTAATATAAATGATTAAAGTCTAAATAAATTAATAAAACTTAACTTAGTACGACTTTAGGCTTGTCCCTTTAGAGTAAAATACTGGAAACAATCCTAGAACAATGTTCCATCAATGGCGCAAAGGTTTTGAATTTAGCGCTAGTGATTAGCGCGCCACGCGCTAGTGATTAGCGCCAGGCGACAATGTTGTCTTGTCGCCTGGTGCTGGTACTTAGCATTTGGCGACAATCCTGTTGCTCCGGCGATAGTCCATATTTTTGCTCGAGTTTTCACGACGAGTCTAATTAATTAGTTTAACCAGTTTATTAATGACAATAGTCATGTTTAGTCCTTAATTAAGTCCGGTCACATAGTCTAGTCCCATGGTCATGACACGAGTCAAACATGTCACCTATACTCACTAGTTTTAGCACACACTTTGTGTATGTCATCATGAACATGTCTTAGGTTCATACATGAGTCTTTAATTCCGTCATTCGAGTTGGGGGCCTATTCTATTCCTAATTCTCCCATATTTCTTTTTCACCCATATCATTCTCTGTTCCTTTCCATGTTCTCTTCCCGTCCATTGCATGTTGAATAGAGCTTGAATAAAAAAAAACTTACCCCTAACTTCCTTTCCGCAGCGCTTAATTGAGGAGAGAAGAGTGTATAACCAAGACAAATTTTTCTGTTAAAGTATCACTCTTTGATAGAAGAAAAAGGGTCGTAATAATGGCTAGTGAAGGAGACGTTTTCTTAAGTAATACCGCGGAAAACTCGTCAAGTCTGGAGAGGACGTTCATGAACTACGCAATACGGTTTCCATGCTTATGGGTGCAATAGATGGACTAGCAAACCGGATAATGGTTATCGAACAAGGTTCTCATTGTCAAGACCAAAAGAAAAAAAGGAGGATTATTAATTTTCCTCTTCCTCGCGTCAAGGATTTAATGAAAGACTCAATGCTCCTAAGCCGCGGGCAAAGCGGACCGTTGATGAATACACGCCAATAGGAATGACTTATAGAGAAGCTTTCAAATACCTCAAGGGCCAAGGTCTCATTCACCCTATTTTTCCAATTCCTGATCCGATACCTGAGAGACGGTCTTCCAATTGGGACCCAAAATCCTATTGCCAATATCATAGAGGCCATGGTCACACCACCGACGAATGTTTTGCCCTCAAGATCGCGTTCAAGACCTCATTAATTCAAATATTCTTCATGTTCCTCAGAGTAACAAGAAGGCCAAGACTAATAGCAATAAAAACAGTGGTTGGAAAGCAAAGAGGAACGACCATCCTTCTTCTTCCGAAAACACCTACTCTAGTAACGATGTTGGTACCTTTGACCTCAATAAAGTCTTAGCCATGGATAATCAAGGACCTATAAAGCAACTAAGAAAGGATTCACTCCTATTGGGATTAGCTATGATACAGCTTTCGATCTACTCTATGCCAAAGGACTCATTACTTCCATTGGACCTATTCAAGGTCCCCCACCTGAGAAGAGGTTTCCTAGTTGGGATCCAAATGTACATTGCAAGTACCATCATGGTTGGGGTCATACTACTGAGAGCTGTTGGAAGCTAAAAGAGGTCATCCAATATCTAATTTATAATAACAAGCTTCCCACACCTCTAAATGGCAAGAAGATTGATTAATGATAAAATAAAAGACACGAGGCGAGCTTCAACGACAAGATTTCGCGACCTCTTTTTTTTTTTTTCCAATTTTGTTTATTCTTTTTTTCTCTAATAAGTCTAGAATAGGTACCTTTTATTTTCCTTGGATTTTATTCTTAGAATTTTTACCCTTCACTTTCTAAATAAAATGAGCATTTATTTTCTTGCATATGATCATTGCATTAAAAAATAAATTAAAAAAAATAATCTACGCCGAACTGAGCACAAGGTGTATTTATGATTAGAGGCACCCCTTTGTAGCCTATCATATCACCTTTCACCTTTCAAATATACAATCGTTTCTTGTCAAACCACTTTGAGCTTCGCCTAACGATAGACCTTTCTTTCTTCGACCCATATCTACCAAACCTTGGGAAGGGATGGTGTGCAACTTATGCAAGTTCTTAACACAAATGCTTGAGTGATTTCAAAATATTAAAATAGCAAAAAGCAATAACAATATAAAAGTGTGCAAAAAGGCAAATGTTCCAATGTCTTTGATATGAATATATCTTTGATAAGAACACGTCTCAGATTGCGTCTCTTATCGAGTGCTCGGTACCGTGCATGAGAAACATGAATGCCAAGTGAGTGATAGATTGCATGATCGAGATTGCCCACACTTATAAAAAAATGCAAAAAAAATAAGAGAGAGCAAAAAAAAAAAAAAAAAAAGAAAAAAAAGAAAAAGAAAAAAGAAAAAGAGTGAGGAAACCTCAAGCATAAAAATGTAACGATTTCAAATGCAAGATTGCACACCTTAGGGGCTTATCTAGGGTCTTGAGCCTTCATCCCCTTCTTCATCAACCTTTAGTCTAACCACGTTTTAACCCTTCAAAGATCTCTTTGAGGTATACACATACTTGTGCGAGGTTTGGCTAGAGCTACGTTCGGCCTTATTCATAGCGGATACGTAGGCAACCTCACATTGGTGTGACCGTAATAAAAATGCATTCATATTTACATTCATAATTGATCATATCAAGGAATTTCCAATGCTCATCCCTTTCCATTCAAAGCTAGACTTGGGGGATTGATCCCTAAATCATTATCTTACCTAGCATGTGAGTCACCATCATTTGACTCTTCTTGAAATAATATTTTTCCATACCGTTAGCCTTTGCAGCCTAACTTTAGTATCACATTTCACAAACGTCACAGATACATGCCCAAATCATACTTCCCTTAGGAACCTTTTATCACGAAATCTTAACAGAACGTGGAAGCATACCTTGTCATCATTTCATCACAAAGTATGAAGTGTTTAGCCTCCGTGCCTAAGTTACCTAAATACTTTCATCCAAAATCAACCATGGAGATAGCCTAGGATGTTACACACCCTAATATACAACGTCGACACATTTGTTAAAGCTCATTCGACATGCATCGTAACACATTACTCCTCTCTTTTCGCATCTTTCTTTTTTGGGAGAAAGTCGGTACCCTCCACAATAAAGACGAGAATATCTTTTGAATTTCAGCGTTTTCGAGTCGAATGCACCCATAAGTCATGTACACATTGAGTGTCATGAGTCAACACTCTGCACACACGAGTCACATTAAGTTGAGTCGACCTCGAGTCGGTTAGTCATCAGTAAGTCAAGTTTACACCTTGAGTCATGTCAAGTCATATGTGTCAAATGCTTTGAGTCGAATCATGACAAGTCATATGTGTTAAAAACACATTAAGTATTATGCAATGAGTCAAGCAACACTTATCCTTAGGTTAACCCTAGAAAAAGATGAGCAAAGTCCTATAGTCTAAAATATAAATCCAGGTACGAGCAACCTTTACAAAAGATTTGAAGCAAAAGGACGCAAATGGCTTAGCAAATCAACTTGAGTTGACCTGATCGCAGTTAGATTGACGATCAACCTAATTAATTGAGCACATCCGGATTTTGATCAAGCACCTCGTTTGGAATAGTAACTGGTCATAATCACGAATTTCCCAAGATAAAAGATCTCTACGGAAATTAACTTGGACTCGTTAAAATCTTGAAAAATAAGGTTTTTGACAGAGTTTCAAGGCATTGGAGGTTATCACTTCCAAAGAACAAGCGAGCAAGACATTCTCGGATTTTGTGAAAAATTGCGAATATAAATGTATGAAATTCTTCCAAGATAAGAGGAGTTGAGCAAAACTTACATGGATCGGTAAATTAAAGATGAAGAGCTTTAATTTGTAAAAGATTTGAGCAGATTTGGTTTAAAGGAAACGACCAAGTTGAAGGTTCGGAGTGAAACCGAGCAGTAGCGAAAATGGAGAAGAAAAGGGTTTTATTCGAAAAACCCGACTCCAGCATAAGACGGCAAAGTTTTTGCCTGATGTTAATGTTTGTCGCTTTGCGACAGCAAAATACAATCGACAGTATGTTCTGGCGCCCGATGGTGCGGCGACAAGATACATGGCCCCCATATTCGATTATGCGGATCTCATGCACTAATTTTGGGTTCCTTGGTACGCCAGTTAGCCCCTATAAGCAAATTGACATGATTAGTAGTTAGCTCGACTACAATCGTAATAAGTTATCGGCGTGATAAATGATTGTCTCACTTAGCTTTAAGCGCCTAAGTATTGGCTTATCGGAAGCACCGAAGCAATGGTTCACAAAAAAGCACATCACCGAAACGACAAATTTTCCAAGATTGGATTGTTATCTCAAACTGGCAATGTTTCTGACAGGGTAAAGTCGTATCCCCTAATCAAAAGTAAATACCTAAGTCCTTTAACTAAAGTAGATAGGGAAGTAGAGTCGAACTCCACAGGGAAACAAGTCTTTCTACTCCTAATTAATTATTATAATCTAAATTATCAAAGTAACCAATATTGTTGTAAATAAATTTTATACTACGAAGAATAAGATTGAGGGAAATAAATTAGGGAGAAATCAAATATTAAAAGACCTAGGGCATAGGTTCACTAATAAACAATATTCCAGGGTGTAGGGAATAATTTCAAGCCTTTAAAATCCCACTAGCTTGAACCCCACTGTGATCATACACTAAAGTACGGTGGCGTCCAAAAGGGAAGAAGATAGAGCAAAAGAGTCGCCAACAAGTTTTTAAGGAACTTGTAAACCGTTCATAGGATGAAGGTTACACCCCTTAACGATCCAAGAGATCGTCAACTCCATAAGGTCATGAACCAAATAAGGGTCCGGGAATGAAGGTACAAATCCAACCTAAAAGAGATTGAACTTGCCCTAATAATAGGCCTCTACTTTATTCTGATCGTGTCCATGTGCGCTTTCTGATTAACATGCAATCAATAGGTTAACCCTAAACCTGTTTAATCTATGTTGGTTGAACATTAATGCACAAATAAACTATTATTGGCGACACACTTAAATTATAATCACATTAACCCTAAACAAGATTATCAATTATCTTATTAAGCGTGATTACAAGTACCAATTCCCTTTAAACATGCATGAAAGGTGTGATCAAGCAATAAAGAATAAATAATGTATCAAGCAACATAATAAATAATAATTATCATGAATAAAATTACAATCATAAATAAAATAATCATCATCAAAATAATAATAATCATAATCATAATCATATTCATGTTAATATTAAAGCATAAATAAAAATAGCAAGATCCTAGACATGATACTAACAAGATTAATAACAAACCCTAGCATGTCACTAAGCGATAAAAATCAAATCTTTAGCCCTAACATGATACTAACATGAATAAATATTAGGAAGAACATAGGAAGCATCGTAACAATCATATTTAATATTAAAAATACCCTAGACATGATACTAGGAATTTATAATAACAATATAAACATGATTTCTACATCATAAATCAATTAAACCATTAAAGTACTTACTTGGATGCCTCGTACCTCTTTCTAATTACAAAATACACACGTTAGTAACTTCAAGGAAAATAATAATCAAAGCAATTAAATTAAATACTTAAAATAGAGATTTGGGACCAAACCCTCAGAAATTAAAACCTTTTACGTTTAGGGCGAAGGCAACTTCGAATATGGCTAGGTGTATCTAGACCTTGTGAATGCGGAATTTTGTATGAAAAATCAAGAAAGAAAGAATGCTAAAGAATTAATGTTATTGAAAACTGATGAATGAATGATTTAGATGATGAATGAAGAGAATTAATGTTTGGTAATTGATGATGAAAACGGAGTTTTTGATACAATATTTATAGAGAAAATCATTTAAAAAAGATAATTTAACAAAACAGAGTCTGACGATCGTAAAACTACATTGGCGCCAGCCCTGGCTAGTTGGCGCCAGCACCAGTGGCTAGCGCCAAGCGCCAATGGCTAGCGCCAGGCACCAAGGCCTGGGGTTGGACGCCAAACTGGTTTTCAACGCGTATTCGAAAATCTGATAAATTTCCTGTATTGGAAGATAAAATAATATAATTTCTCCGAAAATGCTATTTGATCTTGATTAAAACTCTGAAAAAGTCAACAAAGTCAACTTATCAATGCTAATTGAATTAGGAATGAAAAGAACCTTCTAGAAGATTCTCGAAGACTAAAACCATTCATAATTGCATTAGGAATGATAAATCACATTAGGCCCTCCCCTAGATCATTGGGCCGTACATAAAGCTCAAACCAGACCCAGTTTATTAAATTGGCCATAACTTCCTCAATATTCATCGGAATTGGGCTTATAATATATCGTTGGAAAGGTCTTTGCAAGCCCCATCCAACTACACCACTATTGGACCCATGTCATGGACCAACCAAACTGGATTGGCTGTTTTTCTTAAAATAAAGTTTTCAAAATCAGGGAGAAGAGAAAGAAATAAAACTTTCCGCAACACTAGACCTTTCTACACTTTCGTTTCATTCGATTATGATTCGACGTGAAAGGTACTCATCACTGGGTTTGGTTTTGGGGAGACACAAATGGGTGTCTACACAGGGCAAATCATAATAAGCAATCAACAAGCATTGATTAATCAGATTATAAAGGGCTTTCGCTACGTATTATAATCACAGAGTTAATTTACCGGTATTAAATCTCATATGTCGAATCTCGACTTAACCATTTATAAATTAGTCCGCCTATTGAAACTAAGCCTAAACATCAATTCCCATCTATCGAATCTCGAATTAATATTGCTAAACTCATACAATTAAATCTGGCCAAACCTAATTGCGTAGCATTAAATCAGTCAATAGGAAATTAACGAAGCATTGCTAATCAACAATCACAAAATTACCCCTTCATAATATTTATTAGATCCCCATAAACCTAGAAATAAAACTACTCAAGCATCATCATAACTAAACTAATCAAATAAATAAAGAAAAACAAAATCAAAGAAATAAGTAAAATAACTGAAATTAAAAGAGAAGAAATTGTTACCAAAAGAAATCTGGATTAATGAAAGTAATTAAGAACAAAAGTTGAGAGATGATTTAAGAGAGAGAAATATCCTAAGTAGAGAGAGAAAATCTAAAGAATAAGGTAATTAGAATTTTCGTACATAATTCGTACTTAAACATTCTTCAAAACAAAAATTAAAACTAATCTAAATCAACTCTAAGAAAAACACGCGCCCAATCGGGCGAAGGGCCGCCCGGTTCGGCCCGCCTTTTTTACAAAGCTTCCGTAGTTGATCTATGAAAACCGGGAAAATGCTCCAAAAGTGCAATTTCCTATAAAATACAACTAAAACTACGAAAACACTAGAAAAAACAAATTAGTAATAATAGTGGCCCTAAAGAGCAGAAGACACTACTAATTATGACCATGGGACGAGGGTAAAACACTAAATAAATTGGACATATCAAACTCCCCCAAGCCAAACCTTTGCTTGTCCCTAAGCAAAGAGCTCATCAATGAACATATAAAATATGCCTCATCCCAATAAAGAAAATCAAGCACAAGCGATTTAAGATAA